>NC_090828.1:104682742-104882794 GCF_028021215.1 Eschrichtius robustus
ACCTCATGATTTATGCCTCCAACACACCTTTCCAGTTTGGTAACCATAAGTTTGTGTTCTAAGTCTGGGACTCTGTTTCTGTGTTGTAAGATAGTACCTTTCTATCAATTTTTAGATTCCACTGATAAATAATATCATATGATATTTTTCATTGTCTGATTTATGACACTTAGTATGAATGTATGTAGGTCCTTCTGAGTGGCCCTAAATGGCCTTATTTCATTCATTTCATGGCTGAGTAATATTCCATTGTACATATCTACCATAATTTCTTTATCCATTTTTCCTTCCAAGGATTTTTAGGTAGCTTCCGAGTAGAGGCTCCTGTAAACAGGGCTGCATAAATTTTAGAGTACCTGGGTCCTGTCAATTTACGTTTTTTCCAAGATACAGGCCCAGGAGTGGAAGCGCCATATGCGCTGAAGCTCTGGTTTTTAGATTTTTAAGGAATCACCACCCACTTCTCCAGAGTGGCTGTTAGCAATTTACATTCCCACCATCAGCTTGTCAGGGTTCCCTTTTCTCCACGCCCTGTCCTGCATTTCAGGTTTTACAGTTTGTGAGGTTGGTCATTCTGACTTGTGCGAAGTGATACCTCTTTGTAGTATTAACTTACATTGCCCGCCTGATTTGTTGGCCAAAAATGGAGTAAGGGTTTTTCCTGAATATATTAAGGAATAACGCATACGGCCTTTTTGGCAAACTGCGTCATTGGCGATGTTCAGCAGCTTTGCATGTGCTTTAACGACGAGTGCAAACTACCTCTTGAAATCCCTTTCCTGCAATTCTGCCTTGCTTACAAGGCCTTTACGAATACTTGGCTCAAGAAATGACTCCATTAGAGGTGTCAATTACAACCCTGCATGTTTGTGAATTGCAGTGCCCCTGAGCACCGGTTTTCAACTTGTTTAGGGAAGCAGACACAAAGGGGCAGGATTTCTACAGACCCATTCCAGTTACTGGGGCACCTGAAGGATAGGGAAATTCTTCTTCCAGGTAGGAAACTAGAGTGGCATATGCCTGTCCAAACATCTAAGGCTTGTGTCTCATTCCATCCCTCCATTCCCCTTCTTCACCGGAAAATTCCAAGCCGTGCAAAACCGGCTGAGTGTGCTGCCTTCCCATAGTGGGGAGACTCTAAGGAAAGGAGCTGGGGAACCCGAATACCAGGAGACGTGGAGATGAGGTGACTTTTCCAAACTCTTCCCGATCAGATGGTGTACCATCCTCTGGATGTGCCATGCATGTTTTAGCTGTAGGAAGGGTCCCCTGCACCTGGAGATATGGGACCCATCAAATGGGGGCCAGGCAGTATTACTCTAAAAGTGCTGCATTTGCTGTCCCATCCTCACGAAGCCTCTCAGACCAACGAGTGTAGAGCCTTAGGTCCCATCCAGCTCTGTGTCTAGATGTGGTCAGTCCAGGTTGCATCACAGCCCTTGAACAAATTTTGTAAGAATTTCTCTCTCTCTCACTGTCTTTATTTTATTCTTGTTATTTAATTTTATAATGAGGTATAGCTGATTTTCAATACTGTGTTTCTTCCTGCTCTACATCTATCCACTTGATTCACTTAAAGAGACACATCAATAAATTATTTTACAGATTCTTACCAGTCTTTTTTTTTTTAATTAATTAATTTATTTATTTATTTTTGGCTGTGTTGGGTCTTCGTTTCTGTGCGAGGGCTTTCTCTAGTTGCGGCGAGCGGGAGCCACTCTTCATCGCGGTGCGCGGGCCTCTCACTATCGCGGCCTCTCTTGTGGAGCACAGGCTCCAGACGCGCAGGCTCAGTAATTGTGGCTCACGGGCCCAGTTGCTCCGCGGCATGTGAGATCTTCCCAGACCAGGGCTCGAACCCGTGTCCCCTGCATTGGCAGGCAGATTCTCAACCACTGCGCCACCAGGGAAGCCCCTTACCAGTCTTATATATCCTTTTCCGGTGACAACACTGTGCTGAGTCCAGCTCTTTGAGCTATAGAGTAGGTCCTGTCGAATACCTATTTTGTTTATGGAACCGTATCTGTGCTAATTTCAACCTCCTGGTTTATGCATCACCCCACCCCACCCTTTCTCCTTTAGCAGCCATAAGTGTGTTTTCTAAATGTGTGACTCCGTTTCTGTTTTGTAATTGCGTTCATGTGTAGACATTTTTAGATACTATCTATAAGTGATACCTTATGATAAGTCTCTTTTTATGTCTGACTTATGTCACTTAGAATGATCGTACCTCAGTCTCCACGAGTTGCTGCCACTGGCCTTATTTCATTGATTTAATTGCTGAGTAATATTCCATTGTACATAAGTACCACATCTTCTTTATCCATTTTTTCCTTCCAAGGACATGTAAGTTGTACCCAAATCGAGGCATTTCTAAACAGAGCAGCCCTAAACTTTGGGGTGCTTGTGTCCTGTCGATTTTTTGGTTTTCCCAAGACATACGCCCATGAGGGGAAGTGCTGTATGCTCTGTGGCTCTGTTTTTTAGATGTTTTAGGATACAGCATACACTTCTCAAGAGTGGCCGGTGGCAATTTACATCCCGCCGATCAGCGTAACAAGGCTCCCTTTTCTCCATGGCCTGTCTTGCATTTCTGCTTTTTACACTTTTTCAGGATGGGCCTTTTGACCAATGCGAAACGAGACATTTTTGTATTGCTGATTTGCATTGCCCGCTTGTTTAGTTGGGCAAAAATGGCGTCTGCGTTTTTTCCAGAATATATTCAGGAAAAAAAGCAGACGCCCTTTTCGGCCAACTGCATCATTGTCGAAGTTCTGCGGATTTTAATGTGCTTTCAAGGCGAGTCCAATCTACCTGTGAAAAACTGTTTCCTGTAATTCTGTCTTGCTTTGAAATCGTCTTCGTTGCCTTACCTCAATAAATGTTTAGATGTGAGTTACCATTTTTAACTCTGCAGTTTTGTGAATGCCGTGCTCCTGAGCTCCATTTTCCAAATCGCTTTTTTGGGAGCTGGCCGCAAATACACAGGATTGCTTAAGGCCCTATTCTGGTTCCGGGGAGCAGGCTGAGCCTGTGGTTAATTCTTCTAACTGATGGGAAATTAGAGTGACATGTGCATGTCCCAACATCTAGAGCTAGTCTCTCATTGGTTCCCCCTCTTCCCGTTCATTCTCCAGACAAATTGCAAACAGTTTGAAACAGGAGGCTAAAGGTGCTGATTCTCCAAGGGGGAGATTGTTCGTAGAGTGGCTGGAATGGCGAACCTGAGGACCAGGAGGTGAGAAATGAGGTGCATATTAGAAACCTTTCCCGATCACACGGTGTACCATTCCCTGGGTTTCCCATGCATGTTTTCACTGTAGGAAGATGCCTTTGAACCTAGAGATGTGGGACCCATGGAATGCGTACCACACAGTATTACTTTAAAGGGTCTGCATTTGCTCACCCTACCTTAAGAATACTCTCAGCCCCAAGAGTGTGCAACCTTATGTGTCATCCAGCTGTGGGTCTAGATGTGGTCAATCCAGATTGCATCACAGCCCCTAAATGAACTTTGTAAAATTTCTCTCTCTTTCACTGTGTATGTTGTTGTTTTTATTTGTAATTTAATTTTATAATGGGGTTTAGCTGATTTTCACTGCTGTGTTTATGCCACTTTACACCCATTTGATTCACTTAGAGATATCAATACATAGGTTTTAAGATTCTTACTAGTCAGATATATTCTTGTGCGGTGAATAGGGGGTGTTCAGTCCAGTTCACTGAGCAAGGAGTAGGTCTTGTCTGTTACATATTTGCTTTATGGAACGGTATCTGTGCTAATTTCAAACCCTTGTTTTATGCCTCACCCCACCTCACCTTTCCCGTTAAGCAGCCATAGTGTGTTTTCTAAATGTGTGACTCTGTTCTGTTTTGTAATTCCGGTCATGTGTAGCGATTTTTCCATTCCCTCGATAAGTGATATCTTATGATAAGTGTCTTTTTCTGTGTGACTTTTTCCCTTAGAAACATAATTCCTAAATCCACTCATCATGCTTCTACTATCCTTATGACATTGATTTCATGTCTGAGTGATATTCCATTGTACATAAGTACCACAACTGCTTTATCCATTTTTCTCTTACCTGGGATATTTAAGGTGTACTGAAGTGGAGGTTCTTGTAAACAGAGCAGCTCTAAACTTTGGGTTCCTGTATCTCGTTGATTTCTAGTTTTCCCATTTCTTTCGCCCATGAGTGGAAGTGCCCTATGCTCTCTAGCTGTGTTTTTTAGATGTTTTAGGAAACACCATACACTTCTCCAGAGTGGCCGTTGGCAATTTACATTCCGCCCATCAGCCTAACAAGGCTCCATTTTATCCCTGGCCTGTCCTGCATTTTTGGCTTTTACACTATTTTAGGATGGCTCTAATGACCGATGGGAAGTGAGACTTCTCTGCAGTGCTGATTTGCATTTACGTCTTGCTTGGTTGGCCAAAAAGGGCATGTGCGTTTTTTCCTGAATATATTCAGAAAAAATGCATACGCCCTTTTTGGCCAAGTGCATCAATGTCGACGTTTTGCCGCTTTTCATGTGCTTTAAAGGCGATTCGTATCTACATCCTGAAATCTATTTCCTGCAATTCTGCCTTGCTTTCAAATCCTCTTCGTTGCCTTCCCTCAATATATTTTTGGAAGAGAGTTATCATTTATAACTCTGCAGGTTTGTGAATTTCAGTGAACCTGAGCTCCATTTTTCAACTGGCTTTTTTGGGAGCAGGCCGCAAAACCGCAGGATTGCTTCAGGCCCTATTCTGGTTCCGTGCGGCAGGCTGAGCCTGTGTTTAATTCTTCTTCCTGACGGGAAATTAGAGTGACTTGTGCCTGTCCCAACACCTAGAGCTAGTCGCTCATGGGTTCCCCCTCTTCCCGTTCATCGTCAGGACAAATTGCAACCGGTAAGAAACAGGAGGTTAAAGGTGCTGAATCTCCAAATGGGGAGATTGTTAGTAAAGTGGCTGGAATTACGAACCCGAGCGCCAGGAGATGAGAAATGAGGTGCGTTTTAGAAACCTTTCCTGATCACCCGCGTTTACCATTCTCTGGGTTTCCCATGCATGTTTTCGCTGTAAGATGTTTCCCTTTAACCTGGAGATTTGGGACACATGGAATTGGTACCACGCAGTACTAATTTAAAGGGTCTTCGTTTGCTCACACAATCTCACCAAACCTCTCAGCCCCAAGAGCGTCCAGCCTTATGTCTCATCCAGCTGTGGGTCTAGATATGGTCAATCCAGGTTGCTTCAAAGCCCCTGAACGAACTCTGTAAGGATTTCTCTCTCTTTCAATGTCTTTGTTGTTTTTTATTTTTGAAATTTATTTTTATTATGGGGTTTAGCTGCTTTTCACTGCTGTGTTTATGCCGTTTTACACCCACTTGATTCACTTACAGAGAGATATCAATACATAGCTGTTAAGATTCTTACTAGTCAGATATAATTTTGTCCGTTGAATAGGGGGTGTGGAGTTCAGTTCACTGAGCAAGGAGTAGGGCTTCTGTGTTACATATTTCGTTTATGGAACGGTATCCTTGCTAATTGCAAACCCTTGTTTTACGCCTCGCCACACCTCACCTTTTCCGTTAAGCAGCCATAGTGAGTTTTCTAAATGTGTGACTCTGTTCTGTTTTGTAATTCAGGTCATGGGTAGCGATTTTTACATTCTCTTTGCAAGTGATATCTTATGATAAGTGTATTTTTCTCTGTGACTTATTTCACTTAGAAACATGGTACGTAAATCCACTCAGCATGCTGCTACTAGCCTTATGACATTGCTTTCATGGCTGAGTGATATTCCATTGTACATAAGTAGCACAACTTCTTTATCCATTTTTCTCTTTCCTGGCATATTTAAGGTGTACCGAAGTGGCCAAAGTGGAAAGTGTGCCTTTCCAAAAATCTAGGGCTTGTCTCTCATTGTTTCTCCTCCTTCCCCTTCATCCTCTGGACAAATTCCAAACTCTGTGCAATAGGATGTTGAAGGTGCTGACATCCTCAAGTGTGGAGAGTGTTAGGAAAGGGGCTGGAGGGGTGAACCCGACAACCAGGAGATTAGGAGATGAGGTGACTTTTCCAAAATTTTCCTGAACCAACCGTGTACCATCTTCTGGGTGTCACAGGCATTTTTTAGCTGTATGAAAGGTCCCATGTATGTAAGGAGAACACCAGGGATTTTTCCAAATCAGTGTCTCCCCGAACCCCAATCTGGGGAATTTTTAAGCTACTGGTACATGTATGTTCATTAAGGGACTTGGGCCATAGGCAGAGTCCGAACTTTAGATGATTGAAGTCTTCAGGGTCAGAAACGGTCACCATCGGCCTCCTTTAGGTTCCATTTTATCTGTAGTTGATAGATGATGTTGATATAGATATCTATTATTCAAATTATTTCCTCTTAGGGGTTATTACAAAATATTGAGTATAGTTCCCTGTGCTATACAGTAGTTCCTTGTTGATGATATATTTTATACATAGCAGTGTGTATATATTAATCTGAAAGTGTTAATTTATCCCTCCTCCCACCTTTCCCCTTTGGTAATAAAAAAAATATAAGATTTTATACTTCTCAGAAATCTAGGAGCTGAAAGAGAGGTATCATTTTCAATGGAAAATCATTCAAAACAAGATTGAAACTTCAGCCAAGATTATTACATGTCCATCCTTGGAAAGAAATCACTGCATTTCTCTAATGTTGACCTGACAAATAAGACAAACCCTTCCACTGAACTTGCTTATAATAAAGTGATGGAAATATCAAATGGAAGTGTTAGAAACATCTTATTTTACACGAGCCTTATACACTGCTCTATGTTAATTACAGTTTGGCACACACATATGTTTACTGAAGTTACAGTGTTCTCAAATTCTGTTACTGATCCTGCAGAGTGGGCCCCAACAAGGGTCCCCCTGCCCAGTGTCATTGGAGCCAACAGATCGAGACTGACCTTGGTTCAGAAGCGAAGGAAAACTTTATATTTTGATCAGAGAATGGAGAGGTGGGAGCGTGCGCTCCCCCACGGGCTGTGGGCCAGGCTGCTGTGTAGGGATCCCGTCAGAGTCAGCGGGAGGGACGGGGCGGAGCTCTTGAGGGCCGGGTTGGCTGGAGCTCAGGCTCTGTGTTGCGGAGTCTGCTCTGCATGGGGCCCCGCGAGCTGAGGTGTCGGCCCAGACATTTTGCACTAGGAAATTGGCTCTGAAGTGCCCGGTGTGGGACCTCTGCCTGTGGAAACCTAGGAGCAAGTGAAATTAGACAAAGCACAAAGGAAAAAATGGTCAGACTTTATTTTATTGCCCAGATTCTATTTTTATCTCCCAGGAAATTTTAATGGGCTTTGCCGGTGACAAACCCCTCCTCTGCCTCTTGTTCCATTCCACATTCTTGGGGCGCTGAGGGTGCAGACACCTCTTCTGTAAATGCTTCGTGCTGAGTTAGGTGTCCTCATACCTGGGGGGAGGGGCAGGACTTCTCCCCAGCAGCCTCCAGGTGAGGTTGATTGTCCCCAGGCCTCCTCCCTCACTGCTTGTCCGCCTGAGCACCAGCATTGGAAGTTTTATAGATTCTAATGACCTTTAAGAGTCCAGGAAAGAGATGCACAGGGATGCTGGGGGGGCCGGTTTTACCCTGTTCCACATTGGTTCGGCCCCCTTAGGCTGACGGTTTCTGCCAGCCTAGATGCTCTGACCAGTAGTCTGCGCTTTCTTCAGTTGGGCCACTGAATTAACGTACAAACAGCACCAGGTGTCAGAGCCCTGCTTGCTCAACTCCCAGACAGTCCAGGGCCGGTAGTGATCCAGGACCATGATGGCCACTCAGTCAACGGCCTTTTGAAGTAACCAGGAGTACAGCCGGTCTCATTGGCTGCCGTCACCGTGGTGTCTGTAGGCTTTTCTATGGTGGCAGCCTTATTTACGGGTCCCCTGCCAAGTTTATTAGCTCCGCTCTGGGTTCAGTAAGTCCTGCAAGCAATAGTCTGCTCTTTTGGGGCACACACTTGTGGTTTTCTGAGAGAAGCTCCAGGTCAAGTGATGGTCACACGAGTCGTCATGGGGGCCTGTTGCCCCAGGTTGTCTCTCTGGAGGTTGGAGTTGGAGGGCCTCCTCACTCGAGGTCATTGTGCCCACGGAGCGATCCCTGCAACTTCAGGGCATGGTGGGTGGTTAGAATCACCAAGTGGCGTCCTTTTCCCTTAGGAGGGAGCTGGCTTGTGGGCTGCTCATTTCCAGGTTTTTAGATACCCCCAGTATCCTGGTCGGATGGGGTGGCTGGCCAATGCCTGGAGGGCATTCTTGCGTTGTTCCATTTCAAGTGGTCCCAGTTTTTGCACTAATACTCCAAGGGCGATTCGCCTTCGACCAGGAATGTAAAGGTCAAAGGGTTTAGCTAAATTAGGGAGGTCCAGGGCAAGGGTCTGAATTGACTGCTCTTTCCATTCTTGAAAGGCCGCTTCTGGATTCTATTCAAAAGGATCATCATCTTTTCCTTTCAGTGTTTCATATAGAGGCCCAGCTATTAGACTGTATTTAGGGATCCAGATGCAGCAAACCCCGGTCTCCCCAGGAACCCCTAAGCTGTCTTCTAGTTTTAGGAAGGGTGAGGCTGCAAATGGCTTCTTCCCTTTCCTGGGATGGGCTTCTCCGATCTTCTGTGAGAATGAAGCCCAGGCAGGTCACCTTAGTCTTTGATATTTGAGCCTTTTTCTTGGACACCTTCTATCTTTTATTGGCTAGGTAGTTCAGAGGCCTCCTTAGTAGGGCTGGCGATCAGGATGTCGTCTGCATATTGAAGGAGGGCTCCGTTCTCCAGAGGTAGATCTTTTAGGGCTTTAGCTAACGTTTCCCCAAAGATGGTGTGGGTATTTTTGAACCCCTGGGGCAGGACGGCCCAGCAGTATTGTTTTTGTTGTATGTTGAGTCCTGCCACTCACAGCCAAAATTTCTTGTGACTCTGGGACTAATGGAATACAGAAGAAGGCATATTTGAAGTCTAATACAGAATAGCATGTCCTGGTGGATGGTAGAATGACCAGCAGGGTGTAGGAATTAGGAACTACTGGATGTATATCCTCTGTGGCTTCACTGACTGTCCTGGCGTCCTTTACCAGGTCCCCAGCAGCCCACAGGGCTCTCGTGGTCAGGCCCCTCCCAGGATATGGAGCTCACCTGTGCAGGTAGCCAGCAGCACATGGGGCTCTCATGGTTAGGCCGCTCCCAGGATATGGAGCTCACCTGGGCAGGTACCCTGGCAGGGCTGGGCACACAGGAACCGTGCACATAGTCCTCATTGCAGAGCACCCCCAGCACACCTGTCGCTCAGAGCTGACACAGAGCACCTCCGTGCAGGGCTTGAACTAACACACAGCAGCTCCGACATGTCTGTGACCCTAGCCTTCACTCTGTGCGGCCTCCCTCCACCTGGTCTTCCAGGGGCTTCCACTGCAGCCGGGGCACCAGGCCTCTGTCTCCACCCACCAACCCTCCTCTCCCTGACTCCTGGGTTCCTCTCATTAGGAGAGGGTCTTCTTGAAGTTGTCTCCCACTCATGGACCAGATAAAATGATTAGAAAACAAGCCAGGGCTGCCGCCCCTTGTCTATCCTGACTCTCGGGACCCTACACCTGTTCCTTGGATCTGGCCGGTGCAGCAAGGCCCATTTTCTGCAACTCTGAGCCCCTGAGGGGCGAGGATTGGCTGACCTGGGCAGCCTGACCCGGACGGCCAGCCCTTCCCAGGTGTGCCTGGGTTGAGGTCAATATAAACACCCCTCCAGGCAGCAAAAGCCTCTGCAACTGTGCCTGACGCCATATTCTCTGCCCCGTCAGCAGTCTTGGGATTGGGCTGGTGGGAGGGAGTAGGGCCCAGGGCTCTATGAGTGGCCCCGTGTGAGTGGGGCTCTGCTGGACTTTCTGCAGGAGTTGCCGGGCTACCCCCTGCTAAAGAAGAGGATGTGTCACCCATACCTGCTGCTGGAATTTCTCCCCTGGCAGAGGTGAGGAAGGAAAAAAGCAGTGGGTGCCGGGACAGAAGGGGTACTTCAGGCAGGGAAATGGAACGCTTCCAGAAGAGCGACCGGGGCCAGGACCATCCTGGCTGGCCTGCAGACACCAAGTCGGCCTGCGTGCTGTCGCTGGTGTGACTCCAAGCCCCTTTCTCTAGGCTTTAAAGTCTTTGCACACATTCAGGTGTTTTACCTGGGAAGGGTGGGAAAAGTTCAGCAGCAGCTGGCCTGGGGCTCAGCTCACGTTTACTCAGAGACGCCTTCTCACGGTCCCCCAGCTTTGCAATGAGGACGTTCCTTGCGGGGGGGCTGCTGGCTGCATGGGAGACGATTCCCCACCTCTGACCAACTTCAGAATTGTTTACCACTGGAGCAAGTGCCCTGATAGGGTTTTCCTCTGTATGGCCAGTGGGTTCTGTTTTTTTTTTCCTTTTTGGTTCAAGGTAGGTTTTATTCCTCTTTTTGTATTTATAGATATAAGCATGGAAAAAATTCATTCATATAAATACGTCTATGGGAAGGACAGAACTTTTTTTCTGTTTTATTTTTTTTAAGATTATTTATTTTTTAATTTTTGAATTTTATTTTATTCATTTTTTTATACAGCAGGGTCTTATTGGTTATCTATTTTATACATACAAGTGTATATATGTCAATCCCAGGCTCGCAATTCATCCCACCACCACCACCCTGCCACTTTCCCCCCTTGGTGTCCATACATTTGTTCTCTACATCTGTGTCTCTATTTATGCCTTGCAAACCGGTTCATCTGTACCATTTTTCTAGGTTCCACATGTATGCGTTAATATACGATATTTGTTTTTCTCTTTCTGACTTACTTCACTCTGTATGACAGTCTCTAGATCTATCCACGTCTCTACAAATGACCCAATTTCATTCCTTTTTATGGCTGAGTAATATTCCATTTTATATATGTACCACATCTTTTCCATTTGTCTATCTATGGGCATTTAGGTTGCTTCCATGACCTGGCTATTGTAAATAGTGCTGCAATGAACATTGTGGTGAATGTGTCTTTTTGAATTATGGTTTTCTCTGGGTATATGCCCAGTAGTGGGATTGCTGGGTCATATGGTAATTCTATTTTTAGTTTTTTAAGGAACCTCCATACTGTTCTCCATAGTGACTGTATCAATTTACATTCTCACAAATAATGTAAGAGGGTTCCCTTTTCTCCACACCCTCTCCAGCATTTGTTGTTTGTAGATTTTCTGATGATGCCCATTCTAACTTGTGTGAGGTGATACCTCATTGTAGTTTTGGTTTATATTCCTCTAATAATTAGTGATGTTGAGCAGCTTTTCATGTGCTTCTTGGCCATCTGTATGTCTTCTTGGGACAAATGTCTATTTACATCATCTGCCCATTTTTGGATTGGGTTGTTTGTTTTTTTTTACTGTTGAGCTGCATGAGCTGTTTATATATATTGGACATTAATCCTTTGTCCATTGATTCATTTGCAAATATTTTCTCCCATTCTGAGGGTTGTCTTTTCGTCTTGTTTGTAGTTTCCTTTGCTTTCCAAAAGCTTTTAGGTTTCATTTGCTCCCATTTGTTTATTTTTGTTTTTTATTCCATTACTCTAGGAGGTGGATCAAAAAAGATCTTGCTGTGATTTACGTCAAAGAGTATTCTTCCTATGTTTTCCTCTAAGAGTTTTATAGTGTCTGGTCTTACATTTCGGTCTCTAATCCATTTTGAGTTTATTTTTTGTGTATGGTGTTTGGGAGTGTTCTAATTTCATTCTTTTACATGTAGCTGTCCATTTTTCCCAGCACCACTTATTGAAGAGACTGTCTTTTCTCCATTGTATATCCTTGCCTCCTTTGTCATAGATTAGTGGACCATAGGTGTGTAGGTTTGTCTCTGGGCTTTCTTTTTTTTTTCTTTTACATCTTTATTGGAGTATAATTGCTTTACAATTGTGTGTTAGTTTCTGCTGTATAAAAAAGTGAATCAGCTATACGTATACATATAACACCATATCTCCTCCCTCTTGCACCTCCCTCTCACTCCCTTTTCCCACCCCTTTAGGTGGTCACAAAGCACCGAGCTGATCTCCCTGTGCTATGTGTCTGTTTCCCAGTAGCTATCAATTTTACATTTGGTAGTGTATATATGTCCATACCACTCTCTCACTTTGTCCCAGCTTACCCTTCCCCCTCCCCGTGTCCTCAAGTCCTTTCTCTACGTCTGTGTCCTTAATCTTTTCCTGCCCCTAGGTTCTTCATAAACTTTTTTTCTTTTAGATTCCATATATATGTGTTAGCATACAGTATTTGTTTTTCTCTTTCTGACTTACTTCACTCTGTAGGACAGACTTTAGGTCCATCCATCTCACTACAAATAACTCAATTTCATTTCTTTTTATGGCTGAGTAATATTCCATTTTATATTGAAGATGTGCAACATCTTTTTTACCCATTCATCAGTTGATGGACACTTAGGTTGCTTCCATGTCCTGGCTATTGCAAATAGAGCTGCAATGAACATTGTGGAACATGACTCTTTTTGAATTATGGTTTTCTCCAGGTATATGCCCAGTAGTGAGATTGCTGTGTCATATGGTAGTTCTATTTTTAGTTTTTTAAGGAACCTCCATACTGTTCTCGATAGTGGCTGTATCAATTTACACTCCCACCAACGGTGCAAGAGGGTTCCCTTTTTTCCCCACCTCTGCAGCATTTATTGTTTGTAGATTTTTTTGATGATGGCCATTCTTACCTGTGTGTGGTGATACCTCATTGTAATTTCGATTTGCATTTCTCTAATGATCAGTGATGTTGAGCATTCTTTCATGTGTTTGTTGGCAATCTGTATATCTTCTTTGGAGAAATGTCTATTTAGGTCTTCTGCGCATGTTTGGATTGGGTTGTTTGGTTTTGTGATATTGAGCTACATGAGCTGCTTTTTGGAGATTAATCCTTTGCCATTTGCTTCATTTGAAAATATTTTCTCCCATTCTGATGGTTGTCTTTTCGTCTTGCTTATGTTTTCCTTTGCAGTGCAAAAGATTTTAAGTTTCATTAGGTCCCCTTTTTTTATTTTTGTTTTTATTTCCATTTATCTAGGAGGTGGGTCAAAGAAGGATCTTGCTGTGATTTATGTCATAGACTGTTCTGCTTATGTTTTCCTCTAAGAGTTTTATAGTGGCTGGTCTTACATTTAGGTCTCTAATCCATTTTGAGTTTATGTTTGTGTATGGTGTTAGGGAGTGTTCTAATTTCATTCTTTTACATGTAGCTGTCCAGTTTTCCCAGCACCACTTACTGAAGACACTGTCTTTTCTCCATTGTATACCCTTTCCTCCTTTGTCATAGATTAGTTAACCATAGGTACGTGGGTTTATCTCTGTGCTTTCTATCCTGTTCTATTGATCTCTATTTCTGTTTTTGTGTCAGTACCATATTATCTTGATTACTGTAGCTTTGTAATATAGTCTGAAGTCTGGAAGTCTGATTCCTCCAGCTCTTTTTTTTTCCCCTCAAGACTGCTTTGGCTATCCGGGGTCTTTTGTGTCTCCCTACAAATTTTAAGATTTTTTTTCTAGTTCTGTAGAAAATGCCAAAGGTATTTTGATAGGGATTGCATTGAATCTGTAGATTGCTTTGGGTAGTATAGTTTTTTTCACAATATTGATTCTTCTAATCCAAGAACATGGTATATGTCTCCATCTGTTTATATCATCTTTGATTTCTTTCATCAGTGTCTTATAGTTTTCTGAGTACAGGGCTTTTAGTTCCTTAGTTAGGTTTATTCCTAGGTATTTTATTCTTTTTGTTGCAGTGGTAGTGGGATTCTTTCCTTAATTTCTCCTTCTGTTCTTTCATTGTTAGTGTATAGGAATGCAAACAATTTCTCTGCATTAATTTTGTATCCTGCAACTTTACCAAATTCATTGATTAACTCCAGTGGTTTTCTGGTGGCATCTTTAGGATTCTCTATCTATGATATGATGTCATCTGCAAACAGTGACAGTTTTACTTCTTCTTTTCCTTTTTGTATTCTTTTTATTTCTTTTTCTTCTCTGATTGCCATGGCTAGGACTTCCAAAGCTATGTTGAATAGTAGTGGTGAGAGTGGACATCCTCGTCTTGTTCCTGATCTTAGAGGAAACGCTTTTAGTTTTTCACCATTGAGAATGCTGTTTGCTGTGGGTTTGTCATATATGGCCTTTATTATGTTGAGGTAGTTTCCCTCTGTGCCCACACTCTGCAGAGTTTTTATCATAAATGGGTGTTGAATTTTCTCAAAATCTTTTCCTGCATCTATTGAGATGATCATATGGTTTTATTCTACAATTTGTTAATATGGTGTATCACATTGATTTGTGTATATTGAAGAATCCTTGCATCCCTGGGATAAACCTCACTTGATCATGGTGTATGATCCTTTTAATGTGTTGTTTGGTTCTGTTTGCTAGTATTTTGTTGAGGATTTTTACATCTATATTCATCAGTGATATTGGTCTATAATTTTCTTTCCTTGTAGTATCTTTGTCTGGTTTTGGTATCAGGGTGATGGTGGTCTCATAGAATGCGTTTGGGAGTGTTCCTTCCCCTGCAATTGTTTTGAAGAATTTGAGAAGGTTGGGTGATAGCTCTTCTGTAAATATTTGATAGAATTCACCTGTGATGCCATCTGGTTCTGGACTTTTGTTTGTTGGAAGATTTTTAATCACAGTTTCAATTTCATTGCTTGTGATAGGTTTGTTCATATTCTCTATTTCTTCCTGATTCAGTCTTGGAAGGTTATCCCTTTCTAAGAATTTGTCCATTTCTTCCAGATTGTCCATTTTATTGGCATAGAGTTGCTTGTAGTAGTCTCTTAGGATGCTTTGTATTCCTGTGGTGTCTGTTGTAACTTCTCCTTTTTCACTTCTAATTTTGTTGATTTGAGTCCTCTCCCTCTCTTTCTTGAGTCTGGCTAAAGGCTTATCATTTTTGTTTATCTTCTCAAAGAACCAGCTTTTAGTTTTATTGATCTTTGCTTTCGTTTTCTTTGTTTCTATTTCATTTATTCCTGCTCTGATCTTTATGATTCCTTTCCTTCTACTAACTTTGGGTTTTGTTCTTCTTTCTCTAGTTCCTCTAGGTGTAAGGTTAGATTGTTTATTTGAGATTTTTCTTGTTTCTTGAGGTAGGCTTGTATTGCTATAAACTTCCCTCTTAGAACTGTTTTTGCTGCATCCCATAGGTTTTGGATCATCGTGTTTTTGTTGTCATTTGTCTCTAGGTAGTTTTTGATTTCCTCTTTTATTTCTTCAGTGATCTCTTGGTTATTTAGTAACGTATTGTTTAGCCTCTATGTGTTTGTGTTTTTTACGGTTTTTTCCCTGTAATTGATTTCTAATCTCATAGCATTGTGGTCGGAACAGCTGCTTGATATGATTTCAGTTTTCTTAAATTTACTGAGGCTTTTTTGCGACCCGAGATGTGATCTATCCTGGAGAATGTTCCGTGTGCAGTTGAGAAGAACGTGTAATCTGCTGTTTTTGGATGGAATGTCCTATAAATATCAATTAACTCTATCTGGTCTATTGTGTCATTTAAAGCTTGTGTTTCTTTATTAATTTTCTGTCTGGATGATCTCCACTGGGGTAAGTGAGCTGTTAAAGTCCCCCGCTATTATTGTGTTACTGTTGATTTCCTCTTTTATAGCTGTTAGCAGTTGCCTTATATATTGAGGTGCTCCTATGTTGGGTACATATATATTTATAATTGTTATATCTTCTTCTTGGATTGATCCCTTGACCATTATGTAGTGTTTTCCCTTGTCTCTTGTAACATTCTTTATTTTAAATTCTATTTTATCTGATATGAGTATTGCTACTCCAGCTTTCTTTTGATTTTCATTTGCATAGAATATATTTTTCCATCGCCTCACTTTCAGTCTGTATGTGTCCCTAGGTCTGAAATGGGTCTCTTGTAGACAGCATATATATGGGTCTTGTTTTTGTATCCATTCAGAGAGCCTGTGTCTTTTGGTTGGAACATTTAGTCCATTCATTTTTAAGGTAATTATCGATACGTATGTTCCTATTACTATTTTCTTAATTGTTACGGGTTTGTCTTGGTGGGTCCTTTTCTTCTCTTGTGTTTCCCACTTAGAGAAGTTCCTTTAGCATTTGGTGTAGAGCTGGTTTCATGGTGCTGAATTCTCTTAGCTTTTGCTTGTCTGTAGGACTTTTGATTTCTCTGTGAAATCTGAATGAGATCCTTGCTGGGTGGAGTACTCTTGGTGGTAGGTTCTTCCCTTTTATCACTTTAAATTTATCATGCCACTCCCATCTGGCTTGTAGATTTTCTGCTGAGAAATCAGCTGTTATGGGAGTTCCCTTGTATGTTATTTGTCATTTTTCCCTTGTTGCTTTCAATAATTTTTCTTTGTCTTTAATATTTGTCAATTTGGTTACTATGTGTCTTGGCATTTTTCTCCTTTGGTTTATCCTGCCTGGGACTCTCTGCACTTCCTGGACTTGGGTGGCTATTTCTTTTCCCATGCTAGGGAAGTTTTTGACTATAATCTCTTCAAATATATTCTTGGGTCCTTTCTCTCTCTTTTCTCCTTCTGGGACCCCTATAATGTGAATGTTGTTGCGTTTAATGTTGTCCCAGAGGACTCTTAGGGTGTCTTCATTTATTTTCATTCTTTTTCTTTATTCTGTTCCATGGCAGTGATTTCCACCTTTCTGTCTTCCAGGTCACTTATCCGTTCTTCTGCCACAGTTATTCTGCTACTGATTCCTTCTAGTGTATTTTTCATTTCAGTTATTATATTATTCACCTCTGTTTGTTTGTTCTTTAATTCTTCTAGGTGTTTGTTCCTTAATTCTTCTAGGTCTTTGTTAAGCATTTCTTGCATCTTCTCGATCTTTGCCTCCATTCTTTTTCCAAGGTCTTGTATCATCTTCACTATCATTATTCAGAATTCTTTTTCTGGGAGGTTCCCTATCTCCACCTCATTTCGGTTTTTTTTCTGGGGTTTTATCTTGTTCCTTGATCTGGTATAAAGTCCTCTGCCTTTTCATTTTGTCTATCTTTCTGTGAATGTGGTTTTCCTTCCACAGGCTTCAGAATTGTAGTTCTTCTTGCTTCTGCTGTCTGCTCTCCAGTGGATAAGTCTATTTTAGAGGCTTGTGCAAGCTTCCTGATGGGAGGGACTGGTGATGGGTAGAGCTGGGTGTTGCTTTGGTGGGCAGAGCTTTAATCCGCTTGTCTGCGCATTAAATAAAACTTTAATAAAAAAGTTTAATCCGCTTGTCTGCTGATGCATGGGGCTGGGTTCCCTCCCTGTTGGTTGTTTGGCCTGAGGCAACCCAGCCCTGGAGGCTACCTTGCTCTTGGTGGGGCTAATGGCGGACTCTGGGAGGGCTCACACCAAGGAGTATTTCCCAGAACTTCTGCCGCCAGTGTCGTTGTCCTCACGGTGAGCCACAGCCACAGCCACCACCTGCCTCTACAGGAGACCCTCTAAAACTAGCAGGTAGTTCTGGTCATTCTCTTACAGGGTCACTGCTCCTTCCCCTGGGTCCTGATGTGCACACTACTTTGTGTGTGCCCTCCAAGAGTGGAGTATCTGACTGGAGTTGAGACTCTGAGACTCTGCGTGGAGTCGCACAGACTCTGGGTCCTGTGAAGCTTCGATGTTTTGTGGTTCTAGAAATCCTATAGGAGACGGTCCACAGCAGGTGAAGCTAATGCTGTCAGTAGAGGTGCTAAAGCCAAAGATCTGCAGTTCCGACTAGAGGTGCCGATGTACATACAGGACAGAATCATCTCGTGTGAATGTAGTTCAGGCATGTTTAAGATGAATGCAGCCATGTTAATGCCTACCATATTCTATCTTGAGCCTCTCCTCAGGGACCCCCTCCTCAGTTCCTGAGGCTCCTGTAAGTCATGTACAGGGGACTGGAGAGTGGGCTCTGTCCAGTCTGAGCCCTGAGTTACACTGTGTGTATCTTAGGATACTTTGTATTTCTGTGGTGTCTGTTGTAACATCATCTCTGTCATTTCAGGTTTATTTGGGCTCTCTCTTTTTTAGAAAAACATACTACTGTTGTCTTTTATTCTTTACAGAAGTTTAATAAGTGTTTGATCTACTATCCTTACTCTATGTATACTTTTTGCAGCGAGATTTTTACTTTGTTTTCTTGTTCCTATCAATAATTAGTGAGACTTCTTTTAAGCTATCTTCAACATTGCTTATAAAGCTGCTTTATTAGTGATGACAGAGCCTTAATGGAAGTCATGTTCTGGTTGTAAATTAGAATACAATGTGCCAGCAAAAAGCCCCTTAAGTTTATGTCTCATTACTTCTTGTTCTTTTTTTAATTTAATTTTTATTTTTTATCAGAGCAAATTTGATTAAAATGTTTTGTTTCTTCTAGGTGTGCAAGATGTGATTCTTTTAAACATATGCATATATCTATTCTTCTTTGGATCATTTTCCCATGTAGGTTATGACACACTGTTGAGTAATCTTCTCTTGGTATTACATAGGTCTTTGGTGATTACATATTTCACATGTGTTTCTATATCTATCTTAACCCCAATATCCTAATGTATCCAATCCTCACACCTTTCCATTTGGTGAACCATAAGCTTATTTAATGAATCTGTGATTGCATTTCTCTGTGGAAATACCTTCATTGGTATCAATTTTTAGCAAAGACCTATAAGTGATATTATAGGATATGTGTCTTTTGCTTTCTGACTCAGTACAATTTGCCTGATTACCTCAAGAATCATACATGGTGCTGCAAATGGCATTGTTTCATTTTTTTCTCTGGCTAATATTCCATCTGTACGCGTACCAGTTCTTCTTTGACCATGCACCTCTTAATGGACTTTTTGGTTGTGTCCATGTCTTGGCTATTGTAATACTGCTGCAATGCACATTTGCTTGCCTGTGTCTTTCCAGTTTTATCTTCTTATGTTATAGGACAAGGAGTGGGCTTGCTGTATCATATGGTAGTTCAGTGTGTACATTTTAAAGGCACCACCATTCAGTTCTCATTAGTGGCTCTTTCCAGGTTACGTCCCTCTTAAAGTTGAGGGTATGCATTTCTCCAAAACACCTTCAATATTTATTGTTTGTAGTTTTCTTGCTGATGGTTATTCTGACAGGTGCGAGCTGATACCTCTTTGTGGTTGAATTTGCATGTGTCCAATAATCTGTTGAAATTGACCTTTAAAGCATGTCGTTTTTATTTATCAAACTGTGATTACAGCTTAGATCTTGGATTTTCATGTGGCTACTAATTCCTTATACTGAGCTTTAGGCATGTCCTGTTTTTTCTTTCCCTATTTTTTATTAAAGAGTGAGTACAACTTCCCTCTTCATATTGACGTGTTGAAAAATTTGTCATGTGTTGAATTTTCTTGCCTATTCCCTACCCCAGGGCATTTTTTGAGGGCAGGTGTCATTTACCGCCCGGCAGGCCTTGTGACTATTAAGCAACCATTAGCACTGGGTTTAAAGCTGCTGTTGTGGGAAACAGCCACGAGGCGGCAGCATTATTACATTCTCAACTCTTGTTACTAGGGCAACAGACTCTTCCTGGAGGTCGAGTTCAGAGGTTGGAAATTAGAGTGGAATGTGCTGGGGTAAGCTCTCAAAAGGTTATGTCTCCTTACTTATGTTTGTGTTTAAAATTTAATTTATATTTCTTACCGGAGTAAATTTGATTAGAGTGTTGTGATTGTCTGACTGTACAGAATCTGCTCAATGATTCATACATATGTCTGTTCATTTTTGGATCCTGTTACAATGTATGTTATTACAGAACGTTGAGTAGACCTCGCTTGGTATTTACTAGTTGTTTTGTCATTATATATTTTATATGTATTGGTGATTATATAATTCATATAGTTTATATGTTATATGTTTATAGACACTTAATATACGTTAGTATATGTATGTTAGCCCCATAATCCTAATTTATCCATCCTCCCACCTTTCAATTTGGTTAACCATTAGTTTGTTTTATAAGTCTGTGAGTGTCTTTTTCTGTGGAAATATGTGCATTGGTAGCAATCTTAGGATAACATGTATAAACGATACCGTAGGATATTTGTCATTCCCTTTTGACTTACTTAACCCGATATGATTACTTCTAGGCTCATCTGCACTCCTGAAAACGGCACTGTTCATTTTTTTTCCCGAGGCTACTATTGCATTCGGTACGTATACCGCTTGTTCTTTGTCCATTTATCTGTTGATGGACATTTTGTTTGCTTGCCTGTCTTGGCTATTGTAAATATGGCTGCAGTGCATGTTTTCCTGTCTGTGCCTTTCCGATTCTGGTCTTCTTAGGGTATAGGCCCATTAGGGGATCGGCCGCAACATGTGGTAGCTCAGTTTTTACCTTTTAAATGAAGCTCCATTCTGTTCTCATGATTAGCTGTTACCAGTTTACATCCAACCAACAGCATAGTGGCTATGCCTTTCTCAACTAACCCGTCAGCATTCATTGTTTGTAGACTTTTTACGGATGGCATTTTGAATATTGGGTGTCGCAATCTTTTTGTAGTTTGGATTTGCATCCAACCAATAATTCCTGATATTGAGCTTTTATCCATGTTCTTCTTTTTTTAAAATAACAGAGTGAGTAACACTTACCTCTTCAAACTCTTTTCTTGCAAAGTTTTCCGTGTTGTGTAATTTTTTGGCCATTCCCAACCCCAGCATATTTTTTGTGGGCATGAGTCATTTACAGCCCTGCAGTTCTTGTGAATATTAGTGACCATTAGCTGTAGATTGAAAGCTGCTGTTTGAGGAAACGGCCTTAGGGTGGCAGCATTTCTACATTGCCAACTCTGCTTGCTAGGGAAACAGAACCTTGCTGCAAGTTGTGCTTTTTGGTTGCAGATTAGAGTGGAATGTGCCAGGACAAACCCCCGTAAGGTTTAGCCTCCTTAATTCTTGTTTGTGTCTTTAAGTTGTAGTGTTTATCAGAGGAAATTTGATTGAAAAATGTCTTTTGTTCTGGGTGAACGGAATCTTTTTCATTTACACATATACATATATCTATTGATCTTTGGGTCCTTTTCCATGTAGCTTATTACAGAGTGTTGAGTTCACCACACTTGGTATTCCATAGGTCTTTGGGGATGATATATTTTATATATATTAGTATATGTTTGTTAACCCCAATATCCTAATTTATCCAATCCTCACACCTTTTCTTTGGCTTAACCAAAAGTTTGTCTTCTCAATGTGAGATTGTCTTTCTCTGTGGAAATATGTTCATTTTTATGAATTTTCAGATGACATAAGTGTTATCCTAGGACATTTGTCTCTCGCATTCTGACTTACTTCACGTTGTGTTAATATCTCTAGGCTCATCTGTGGTGCTGCCTATGCCATTCTTTTATTTTTTTTCATGACTAATATTCCAATGTGTCCATATACCACTTCTTTGTCCATTCATTTGTTTATGGGCCTTTGTTTTGCTTCCATGTCTTGGCTACTTCAATATTGCTGCAGTGCACATTTGCCTGCCTCTGTCTTTCCAATTCTGGTTGTCTTAGGTTATAGGCCCAAAAGTTGTGCTGCCGCAACATATGGTAGCTCAATTTTTACCCTTTAAACCAGCTCCGTTCAATTTTCGTTAGTGCTGATACCACTTTACATCCCAACAGCAGCTAGAAGGTACACAGTTCTCTAAAACCCCTTCAGCATTTATAGTTTGTAGACTTTTTGCTGATGGTCATTTGACTGGTGTGAGCTGAAACCTTTCTGGAGGTTGGATTTGCATGTGGCTACTAATTCCTTATACTGAGGTTTAGGCATGTCCTGTTTTTTCTATCCCTTTTTTTTCTTAAAGAGTGAGTACAACTACCCTCTTCATATTGACTTCTTGAAAAATTTGTCATGTGTTGAATTTTCTTGCCTATTCCCTACCCCAGGGCATTTTTTGAGGGCAGGTGTCATTTACAGCCCTGCAGGCCTTGTGACTATTAAGCAACCATTAGCACTGGGTTTTTAGCTGCTCTTGTGGGAAGCAGCCAAGAGGCGGCAGCATTATTACGTACTCAACTCTTGTTAGTAGGGCAACAGACTCTTCCTGGAGGTCGTGTTCCAAGGTTGTAAATTAGAGTGGAATGTGCTGGGGCAAGCCCTCAAAAGGTCATGTCTCCTAACTTATGTTTGTTTTTTAAAATTAATTTATATTTCTTACCGGAGTAAATTTGATTAGAGTGTTGTGATTGTCTGGCTGTACAGAATCTGCTCAATGATTCATACATATGTCTGTTCATCTTAAGATCCTGTTACCATGTATGTTATTACAGAAAGTTGAGTAGACCTCCCTTGGTATTTGGTAGGTGTTTTGTTATTATAATTTTTATATGTATTGGTGATTATATAATTCATATAGTTTATATGTTTTATGTTTATAGACATTTAACATATATTAGTATATGTATGTTAGCACCATAATCCTAATTTATCCATCCTCCCACCTTTTAATTTGGTTAACCATTAGTTTGTTTTATAAGTCTGTGAGTGTCTTTTTTTTTGGAAATATGTTCATTGGTAGCAATCTTAGGATAACATGTATAAACGATACCGTAGGATATTTGTCATTCCCTTTTGACTTACTTAACCCAATATGATTACTTCTAGGCTCATCTGCACTCCTGAAAACGGCACTGTTCATTTTTTTCCCGAGGCTACTATTGCATTCGGTACGTATACCGCTTGTTCTTTGTCCATTTATCTGTTGATGGACATTTTGTTTGCTTGCCTGTCTTGGCTATTGTAAATATGGCTGCAGTGCATGATTTTCTGTCTGTGCCTGTCCGATTCTGGTCTTCTTAGGGTATAGGCCCATTAGGGGATCGGCCGCAACATGTGGTAGCTCAGTTTTTACCTTTTAAATGAAGCTCCATTCTGTTCTCATGATTAGCTCTTACCACTTTACATCCAACCAACAGCATAGTGGCTATGCCTTTCTCCACTAACCCGTCAGCATTTATTGTTTGTAGACATTTTACGGATGGCAGTTTGAATACTGGGTGGCGAAATCTTTTTGTAGTTTGGATTTGCATCCAACCAATAATTCCTGATATTGAGCTTTTATCCATGTTCTTCTTTTTTATAAATAACAGAGTGAGTAACACTTACCTCTTCAAACTCTTTTCTTGCAAAGTTTTCCGTGTTGTGTACTTTTTTGGCCATTCCCAACCCCAGCATATTTTTTCAGGGCATGAGTCATTTACAGCCCTGCAGTCCTTGTGAATATTAGTGACCATTAGCTGTAGAATGAAAGCTGCTGTTTGAGGAAACGGCCTTAGGGTGGCAGCATTTCTACGTTGCGAACTCTGCTTGCTAGGGAAACAGAACCTTGCTGCAAGTTGTGCTTTTTGGTTGCAGATTAGAGTGGAATGTGCCAGGACAAACCCCCGTAAAGTTTAGCCTCCTTAATTCTTGTTTGTGTTTTTAAGTTGTAGTGTTTATCAGAGGAAATTTGATTGAAAAATGTCTTTTGTTCTGGGTGAACGGAATCTTGTTCATTTAGATATATACATATATCTATTGATCTTTGGGTCCTTTTCCATGTAGCTTATTACAGAGTGTTGAGTTCACCACACTTGGTATTCCATAGGTCTTTGGGGATGATATATTTTATATATATTAGTATATGTTTGTTAACCCCAATATCCTAATTTATCCATTCCTCACACCTTTTCTTTGGCTTAACCATAAGTTTGTCTTCTCAATGTGAGATTGTCTTTCTCTGTGGAAATATGTTCATTTTTACGAATTTTCAGATGACATAAGTGATATCCTAGGACATTTGTCTCTCGCATTCTGACTTACTTCACGTTGTGTGATTATCTCTAGGCTCATCTGTGGTGCTGCCTATGCCATTCTTTTATTTTTTTTCGTGACTAATATTCCAATGTGTCCATATACCACTTCTTCTTTGTCCATTCATTTGTTTATGGACCTTTTTTTTGCTTCCATGTCTTGGCTACTTCAATATTGCTGCAGTGCACATTTGCCTGCCTCTGTCTTTCCAATTCTGGTTGTCTTAGGTTATAGGCCCAAAAGGTGCCCTGCCGCGTCATATGGTGGCTCAATTTTTACCTTTTATAGCAGCTCCGTTCAGTTTTCGTTAGTGCTGATACCACTTTACAAACCACCAGCAACTAGAAGGTACACAGTTCTCTAAAACCCGTTCAGCGTTTATAGTTTTTAGACATTTTGCTGATGGTCATTTGACTGGTGTGAGCTGAAACCTTTCTGGAGGTTGGATTTGCATGTGGCTACTAATTCCTTATACTGAGCTTTAGGCATGTCCTGTTTTTTCTTTTCCTTTTATTTCTTAAAGAGTGAGTACAACTTCCCTGTTCATATTGACTTCTTGAAAAACTTGTCATGTGTTGAATTTTCTTGCCTATTCCCTACCCCAGGGCATTTTTTGAGGGCAGGTGTCATTTACAACCCTGCAGGCCTTGTGACTATTAAGCAACCATTAGCACTGGGTTTAAAGCTGCTGTTGTGGGAAACAGCCACAAGGCGTCAGCATTATTACGTTCTCAACTCTTGGTACTAGGACAACAGAGTCTTCCTGGAGTAAGTGTTGCGAGGTTGTAAATTAGAGTGGAATGTGCTGGGGCAAGCCCTCAGAAGGCTATGTCTCCTTACTTATGTTTGTTTTTTAAATTTAATTTATATTTCTTATCGGAGTAAATTTGATTAGAGTGCTGTGATTTTCTGGCTGTACAGAATCTGCTCAGTGATTCATACATATGTCTGTTCATCTTTGGATCCTGTTACCATGTATGTTATTACAGAATGTTGAGTAGACCTCCCTTGGTGTTTGGTAGGTGTTTTGTCATTATATATTTTATATGTATTGGTGATTATATAATTCATATAGTTTATATGTTATATGTTTATAGACACTTAACATACGTTAGTATATGTATGTTAGCCCCAAAATCCTAATTTATCCATCGTCCCGCCTTTCATTTTGGTTAACCATTTGTTTGTTTTATAAGTCTGTGAGTGTCTTTTTCTGTGGAAATATGTTCGTTGGTAGCAATCTTAGAATAACATGATAAATGATACCATAGGATATTTGTCATTCCCTTTGACTTACTTAACCCAATATGGTTACTTCTAGGCTCATCTGCACTCCTGAAAACGGCACTGTTCATTTTTTTCCCTAGGCTACTATTGCATTCAGTACGTATACCGCTTCTTCTTTGTCCATTTATCTGTTGATGGACATTTTGTTTGCTTGCCTGTCTTGGCTATTGTAAATATGGCTGCAGTGCATGATTTCCTGTCTGTGCCTTTCCGATTCTGGTCTTCTTAGGGTATAGGCCCATTAGGGGATCGGCCGCAACATATGGTAGCTCAGTATTTACCTTTTAAATGCAGATCCATTCTGTTCTCATGATTAGCTGTTACCCGTTTACATCCAACCAACAGATTAGTGGGTATGCCTTTCTCCACTAACCCGTCAGCATTCATTGTTTGTAGACTTTTTACAGATGGCATTTTGAATATTGTGTGGCGAGATCTTTTTGGAGTTTGGATTTGCATCCAACCAATAATTCCTGATATTGAGCTTTTATCCATGTTCTTCTTTTTTTATAAATAACAGAGTGAGTAACACTTACCTCTTCAAACTGTTTTCTTGAAAAGTTTTCCGTGTTGTGAACTCTTTTGGCCATTCCCAACCCCAGGACATTTTTTGAGAGCATGAATCATTTACAGCCCTGCAGTCCTTGTGAATATTAGTGACCATTAGCTGTAGATTGCAAGCTGCTGTATGAGGAAACGGACTTAGGGTGGCAGCATTTCTACGTTGCCAACTCTGCTTGCTAGGGAAACAGAACCTTGCTGCAAGTTGTGCTTTTTGGTTGCAGATTAGAGTGGAATGTGCCAGGACAAACCCCCGTAAGGTTTAACCTCCTTAATTCTTGTTTCTGACTTTAAGTTGTAGTTTTTATGAGAGGAAATTTGATTGAAAAATGTCTTTTGTTCTAGGTGAACAGAATCTAGTTCATTTACACATATACATATATCTATTGATCTTTGGGTCCCTTTCCATGTAGGTTATTACAGAGTGTTGAGTAGACCACTCTTGGTATTCCATAGGTCTTTGGAGATGATATACTTTATATGTACTAGTATATGTTTGTTAGCCCCAATATCCTAATTTCTCCATTCCTCACACATTTTCTTTGGCTTAACCAAAAGTTTGTCTTCTCAATGTGAGATTGTCTTTCTCTGTGGAAATATGTTCATTTTTATGAATTTTCAGATGACATAAGTGTTATCCTAGGACATTTGTCTCTCGCATTCTGACTTACTTCACGTTGTGTGATTATCTCTAGGCTCATCTGTGGTGCTGCCTATGCCATTCTTTTATTTTTTTTTCGTGACTAATATTCCAATGTGTCCATATACCACTTCTTCTTTGTCCATTCATTTGTTTATGGACTTTTTTTTTGCTTTCATGTCTTGGCTACTGCAGTATTGCTGCAGTGCACATTTGCCTGCCTCTGTCATTCCGATTCTGGGGGTCTTAGGTTATAGGCCCAAAAGGTGCCCTGCCGCATCATATGGTAGCTCAATTTATACCCTTTTAAGCAGCTCCGTTCAGTTTTCGTTAGTGCTGATACCACTTTACATACCACCAGCAGCTAGAATGTACACAGTTTTCTAAAACTCCTTCAGCATTTATAGTTTGTAGACTTTTAGCTGATGGTCATTTGACTGGCGTGAGCTGAAACCTTTCTGGAGGTTGGATTTGCATGTGGCTACTAATTCCTTATACTGAGCTTTAGGCATGTCCTGTTTTTTCTTTTCCTTTTATTTCTTAAAGTGTGAGTACAACTTCCCTCTTCATAGACTTCTTGAAAAATTTGTCATGTGTTGAATTTTCTTGCCTATTCCCTACCCCAGGGCATTTTTTGAGGGCAGGTATCATTTACAGCCCTGCATGTCTTGTGACTATTTACCAACCATTAGCACTGGGTTTAAAGCTGCTGTTGTGGGAAAAAGCCACAAGGCGGCAGCATTATTACTTTCTCAACTCTTGTTACTAGGGCAACAGAGTCTTCCCGGAGGTAGTGTTGTGAGGTTGTAAATTAGAGTGGAATGTGCTGGGGTGAGCCCTCAGAAGGCTATGTCTCCTTACTTATGTTTGGTTTTTAAATTTAATTTATATTTCTTATCGGAGTAAATTTGATTAGAGTGTTGTGATTGTCTGGCTGTACACAATCTGCTCAATGATTCATACATATGTCTGTTCATCTTCGGATCCTGTTACCCTGTATGTTATTACAGAATGTTGAGTAGACCTCCCTTGGTATTTGGTAGGTGGTTTGTCATTATATATTTTATATATATTGGTGATTATATAATTCATATAGTTTATATGTTATATGTTTATAGACATTCAACATACATTAGTATATGTATGTTAGCCCTATAATCCTAATTTATCCATCCAACCGCCTTTCATTTTGGTTAACCATTAGTTTGATTTATACGTCTTTGAGTGTCTTTTTCTTTGGAAATCTGTTCATTGGTAGCAATCTTAGGATAACATGTATAAATGATACCATAGGATATTTATCATTCCCTTTTGACATACTTAACCCAATATGATTACTTCTAGGCTCATCTGCACTCCTGAAAATGGCACTGTTCATTTTTTTCCCGAGGCTACTATTCCATTCGGTACGTATACCGCTTCTTCTTTGTCCATTTAACTGTTGATGGACATTTGCTTTTCTTGCCTTACTTGGCTATTGTCAATATGGCTGCAGTGCATGTTTTCCTGTCTGTGCCTTTCCGATTCTGGTCTTCTTAGGGTATACGCCCATTAGGGGATCGGCCGCAACTTATGGTAGCTCAGTGTTTACCTTTTAAATGCAGCTCCATTCTGTTCTCATGATTAGCTGTTACCAGATTACATCTAACCAACAGCATAGTGGGTATGCCTTTCTCCACTAACCCGTCAGCATTCATTGTTTGTAGACTTTTTACGGATGTCATTTTGAATACTGTTTGGCGAAATCTTTTTCGAGTTTGGATTTGCATCCAACCAATAATTCCTGATATTGAGCTTTTATCCATGTTCTTCTTTTTTTTAAATAACAGAGTGAGTAACACTTACCTCTTCAAACTGGTTTCTTGAAAAGTTTTCCGTGTTTTGTACTTTTTTGGCCATTCCCAAGCCCAGGACATTTTTTGAGGGCATGAGTCATTTACAGCCCTGCAGTCCTTGTGAATATTAGTGACCATTAGCAGTAGATTGAAAGCTTCTGTTTGAGGAAACGGCCTTAGGGTGGCAGCATTTCTACGTTGCCAACTCTGCTTCCTATCGAAACAAAACCTTGCTGCAAGTTGTGCTTTTTGGTGGCAGATTAGAGTGGAATGTGGCAGGAGAAAACCCCGTAAGGTTTAGCCTCCTTAATTCTTGTTTGTCACTTTAGGTTGTAGTTTTTATGAGAGGAAATTTGATTGAAAAATGTCTTTTGTTCTGGGTGAACAGCATCTTGTTCATTTACACCTATACATATATCTATTGAACTTTGGGTCATTTTCTATGTAGGTTATTACAGAGTGTTGAGTAGACCACTCTTGGTATTCCATAGGCCTTTGCGGATGATATATTTTATATGTATTAGTATATGTTTGTTAACCTCAATATCCTAATTTATCCATTCCTCACACCTTTTCTTTGGCTTAAACATAAGTTTGTCTTCTCAATGTGAGATTGTCTTTCTCTGTGGAAATATGTTCATTTTTATGAATTTTCAGATGACATAAGTGATATCCTAGGACATTTGTCTCTCGCATTCTGACTTACTTCACATTGTGTGATTATCTCTAGGCTCATCTGTGGTGCTGCCTATGCCATTCTTTTTTTTTTTTCGTGACTAATATTCCAATGTGTCCATATACCACTTCTTCTTTGTCCATTCATTTGTTTATGGGCCTTTGTTTTGCTTCCATGTTTTGGCTACTTCAATATTGCTGCAGTGCACATTTGCCTGCCTCTGTCTGTCCGATTCTGGTGGTCTTAGTATATAGGCCCAAAAGGTGCCCTGCCGCATCATATGGTAGCTGAATTTTTACCTTTTAAAGCAGCTCCATTCAGTTTTCATTAGTGCTGATACCACTTTTTATCCCACCAGCAGCTACAAGGTACACAATTCTCTAAAACCCTTTTATCATTTATAGTTTGTAGACTTTTTGCTGATGGTCATTTGGCTCGTGAGAGCTGAAAGCTTTCTGGAGGTTGGATTTGCATGTGACTACTAATTCCTTATACTGAGCTTTAGGCATGTCCTGTTTTTTCTTTTCCTTTTATTTTTTAAAGAGTGAGTACAACTTCCCTCTTCATTTGCTTTCTTGAAAAATTTGTCATGTGTTGAATTTTCTTGCCTATTCCCTACCCCAGGGCATTTTTTGAGGGCAGGTGTCATTTACAGCCCTGCAGGCCTTGTGACTATTAAGCAACCATTAGCACTGGGTTTAAAGCTGCTGTTGTGGGAAACAGCCACAAGGCAGCAGCATTTTTACGTTCTCAACTCTTGTTACTAGGGCAACAGAGTCTTCCTGGAGGTAGTGTTGCGAGGTTGTAAATTAGAGTGGAATGTGCAGGGGCAATCCCTCAGAAGGTTATGTCTTCTGACTTATGTTTGTTTTTTAAATTAAGTTTATATTTCTTATTGGAGTAAATTTGATTAGAGTGTTGTGATTGTCTGGCTGTACAGAATCTACTCAATGATTCATACATATGTCTGTTCATCTTCGGATCCTGTTACCATGTATGTTATTACAGAATGTTGAGTAGACCTCCCTTGGTATTTGGTAGGTGTTTTGTCATTATATATTTTATATGTATTGGTGATTATATAATTCATATAGTTTATATGTTATATGTTTATAGACATTTAACATATATTAGTATATGTATGTTAGCCCCATAATCCTAATTTATCCATCCTCCCACCTTTCATTTTGGTTAACCACTAGTTTGTTTTATAAGTCTGTGAGTGCCTTTCTCTGTGGAAATATGTTCATTTGTGTCAGTTATTAGATAACGCCTATAAGTGATATCAGAGAATATAGGTGTCTTGCTTTCTGACTTACCTCATGTTTTGTGATTATCTCCAGGCTCATTTGTGGTGCCTTAAAGAGCAGTGTTTCACTGTTTCCCACGGCTAATATTCCATTGTGTACATGGACCACTTCTTCTTTATCCATTCACCTGTGGATGGACATTTTGGTTGCTTCAATGTCTTGTCTATTGTGAATAAGGCTGCAGTGCAGCTTTTGCAGCTCAGGTCTTCTCGATTCTGGGCTTCTCAGGTGAGAGGCACAGTGGTGCACCTGCTGAATTGAATGGTACCTCAATTTTTACTTTCAAACGCAGCTCCGTTCTCTTCTCATTATTGGTTGTTAACCAGTAAATATCTCACCAGCAGCTAGAGGGTACACAGTTCTCTAAAACCCCTTCAGCATTTATTGTTTGTAGACTTTTTGCTGATGGTCAGTCTAGTGGTGTGAGTTGAAACCATTTTGTACATTACATTGCATGAGTCTAATACTTCCTGAGTTTGAGATTTTATCCATTTTCCTTTTTTAAAAAAGACGGTGAGTAAAATTTACCACTTCATACTATCTCCTTGAAAAATTTGCCTGTTTTGAATTTTTTAATCCATTCCCCATCTCAGCAGAATTTTGAGGGCAGGTGTCTTCACAGCCCTGAGTCCTTGTGAATGTTCAGTGACCACTAGCTGTGGGTTGAAAGCCGCTCTTGCGGGAAACGGCCACAAGGCGGCAGAATTTCTCCTTTGCCAAATCTGGTCACTAGGGCAACAGAGCCTTAATGGAAGTCGTGTTCTAGGTTGTAAATTACAATGGAATGTGCCAGGAAAAAGCCTTTTAAAGTTATGTCTCATTACTTCTTGTTCGTAGTATTAAGTTTTTTACTTTTTAATCACAGCAAATTTGATTACAATGTTTTCTTTGTTCTAGGTGTGCAAGATGTGGTTCTTTCATACATATAAATATATCAATTCTTCTTTGGATCCTTTTCCCATGTAGGTTATGACACAATGTTCAGTAGTCTTCTCTTGGTATTGCGTACGTCTTTGGTGATTATATATTTCACATGTGTTTTTATATGTCTGTAATCCCCAATATAGTAATGTGTCCAATCCTCACACCTTTCCATTTGGTGAACCATACATTTATGTACTGAATCTGTGATTGCCTTTCTCCGTGGATATCTCTTTGTTGGTATCAATTCGTAGGTAACACCTGTAACTGATACGATAGGATATGTGTCTTTCACTTTCTCACTTACTCCAAGTTGCGTGACTACTTCTAGAGTCATCTATGGTGCTGCAAATGGCATTGTTTCATTTTATCGCCAGCTCATAATCCATCTGTACATGTAGCAGTTCTTCTTTGTCCACCCATCTGTCGGTGGACTTTTTGGTGACTTCCATATCTTGGCTATGGTAGTACTGTGCAATGTAGATGTGCCTGCCTCTTTCTTTCCAATTCTGTCTTCTTAGGTTATAGGTCCAGGAATAAGCCTCTGGATCGTACGGTAGCTCAATGTTTACCTTTTAACGGCACCTCCACTCTGCTCTCATGAGTGGCTCTTTCCAGGTTACATCCCACTTAAAGTTGAGGGTTTGCATTTCTCCACAGCACCTTCAGCATTTATTCTTTGTGGTTTTTTACTGATGGTTATTCTGACTGGTGTGAGCTGATACGTCTTTGTGGCTAAATTTGCATGTGTCTCATGATCCATTAAAACTGAGCTTTAAGGCAGGTCCTTTTCATTTTTCAGGCTGTGAGTACAGCTTAGTTCTTCAAAGTGTTTTCTTAAAGTATGTATGTCATAATTTTAAAATTTTTTTCACCATTACCTCCCTGAAGACATTTTGCGGTGACCATTAGCACAGGCTTCAACCTGCGTTTGCAGGTAACGGCCAGAGGGTGGCAGTCTTTCTACGTTCCCCATGCTGGTACTAGGGCAACAGGCCTTCCGGCCAGTGGTGTTCCTCGGTTATAAATTAGAGTGGAATGTGCCTGAAGAAACCCACAAATGCTGATGTCTCCTTACTTATGTTTGTCTTTTAAATTTACCTTATATTTATTATTGGAGGAATATTACATTGTGTACATGGAAGAGTTCTTCTTGGTGCGTTCCTCTGTTGATGGACATTTTCATTGCTTCCAAATGTTGGCTATGGTCAATATGGCTGGAGTGCAGGATTGCCACCCTGTGACGTTTTGATTCTCATTTTCTCAGGGGATAGGCCCAGCAGTGGGTATGACTGATTGACGGGTAGCTCAGTGTTTACCTTTTCAAGGCACTTCCATTGTGTTTTCATTAGTGGCTCTTACCACGTCCCCCTTAGGGCCGAGTGTACGCATTCCTCCACAGTCCCTTCAGCATTTATTTTTTGAAACATTTTTGCTGATGGCCATTCTGACTGCTGTGAGCTGATAGGTTTTTGTAATTTGGGTTTGCATGTCTTTAAAGATTCCTAAAATATATCATTTTCCCACACCTTTTTCTTTCCTCTTTAAAGGAAAAGCTGTGAGTACCACATAGCTCTTGAAATTGTCTTCTTGGAAGGTTGCCCACTTTTGAAATTTTTGCTCCATTTTTGATCCCAGGATTTATTTGGAGGGCAGGTGTCATTTACAGAATGGCAAGTTGGTGAATATTTAGTGACCTTTAGCAGTGGGTTGAAAGCTGCTGTTGTGGGAAATGGCCACAAGGAGGCAGCATTTCTCCATTCCCAAATCTGAGTACTAGGGCAGCAGAGCCTTTCTGGAAGTCGTGTTCCTAGGTTGTAAATTAGAATGGAATGTGCCAGGAGAAACCCCCATAAGTTTAGGTCTCATTACTTCTTGTTTTTGTTAATTTTTTTAATCGGGGTAAGGACTAGAATATTGTTTGTCCTAGGGGTACACAATCTGGTTCAATTGTACATTATATATGTCTACTCTACAGATCCTCTTCCCATGTAAAATATTATAGAGTGTTCTGTAGACCTCCCTTGCTATATGGTCGGTCGTTTTGAAATATGTATATAATATGTATTTGGATATGTATAGTAACACTAATCTCATTTATCCATTCCCCCCACCTTTCCTTTTAGATGAGCACAGTTGGTTTTCTAAGTCTGTGAGTGTCTTTCTCTGTGGAAATATGTTCATTTGTGTCAGTGATCAGATAACGCCTCTAAGGGATATCATAGGATATAGGTCTTTTGCTTTCCGACTTACCTCATGTTTTGTGATTATCTCCAGGCTCATCTCTGGTGCCTCAAAGAGCAGTGTTTCATTGTTTTCCATGGCTAATATTCCATTGTGTACATGGACTCCTTCTTCTTTATCCATTCACCTGTTGATGGACATTTTGGTTGCTTCCCATCTTGGCTATTTTGAATAAGGCTGCAGTGCAGCCTTTGCAGCCTGTGTCTTTTCGATCCTGGTCTTCTCAGGTGAGAGGCCCAGTGGTGTGCCTGTTGGATTGAATGGTACCTCAGTTTTCACTTTTCAACGCAGTTCCTTTCGGTACTCCTTACTGGCTGTTAACCACTTTACATCTCACCAGCACCTAGAGGTTACACAGTTCTCTACAACCCCATCAGCATTTATCGTTGGTAGACTTTTTGCTGACGGTCAGTCGACAGGTGTGAGTTGAAACCTTTTGGTTGATTAGATTGCATGAGTCTAATCATTCCTGAGGTTGAGCTTTTACCCATTTTCCTGTTTTTTTGTTTAAAGAGAGTGAGGAATACTTACCTCTGCATACTATCTTCTTGAAACATTCGCCTGTTTTGAATTTTTTTGTCCATTCCCTACCTGAGCACAATTTTTGATGGCAGGTGTCCTTTACAGCCCTGAGTCCTTGTGAATTTCAAGTGACCAGTAGCTGTGGGTTTAAAGCTGCTCTTGCGGGAAACGGCCACAAGGGGGCAGCATATCTCCTTTACCAAATCTGGTCACTAGGGCAACAGAGCCTTAAAGGAAGTCGTGTTCTAGGTTGTAAATTACAATGGAATGTGCCGGGAAAAAGCCCTTTAAGTGTATGTGTCATTCCTTCTTGTTTGTATTTTTAACAAAATTTTTATTCTTTATCACAGCAAATTCGATTACAATGGTTTGTTTGGTCTAGGTGTGCAAGATGTGGTTCCTTCACACATATACATATATCTATTCTTCTTTGGAATCTTTTCCCGTGTAGGTTATGACACAATTTTGAGTAGTCTTCTCTTGGTATTCTGTAGGTCTTTGGTGATTATATATTTCACGTGTGTTTGTATATCTCTGTTCACCTCAATATGGTAATGTACCCAATCCTCACACCTTTCCATTTGGTGAACCTTAAGTTTTTGTACTGAATCTGTGATTGCCTTTCTCTGTGGAAGTATCTTCGTTTGTATCAATTTTTAGGTAACACCTCTATGTGGTATGATAGGATATGTGTCTTTCGCTTTCTCACTTACTCCAAGTTGCGTGATTACTTCTAGAGTCATCTATGGTGCTGCAAATGGCATTGCTTCATTTTATCGCTAGCTCATAATCCATCTGTACATGTAGCAGTTCTTCTTTGTCCACCCATCTGTCGGTGGACTTTTTGGTGACTTCCATATCTTGGCTATGGTAATACTGTGCAATGCAGATGTGCCTGCCTCTTTCTTTCCAATTCTGTCTTCTTAGGTTATAGGTCCAGGAATAAGCCTCTGGATCGTACGGTAGCTCAATGTTTACCTTTTAACGGCACCTCCACTCTGCTCTCATGAGTGGCTCTCTCCAGGTTACATCCCACTTAAAGTGGAGGGTTTGCATTTCTCCACAGCACCTTGAGCATTTATTCTTTGTGGTTTTTTACTGATGGTTATTCTGACTGGTGTGCGCTGATACGTCTTTGTGGTTGAATTTGCATGTGTCTCATGATCCATTAAAACTGAGCTTTAAGGCAGGTCCTTTTCATTTTTCAGGCTGTGAGTACAGCTTAGTTCTTCAAAGTGTTTTCTTAAAGTATGTATGTCATAATTTTAAAATTTTTTGGCCATTACCTCCCTGAAGACATTTTGCGGTGACCATTAGCACAGGCTTAAACCTGTGTTTGCAGGTAACGGCCAGAGGGTGGCAGTCTTTCTACGTTCCCCATGCTGGTACTAGGGCAACAGACCTTCCGGCCAGTGGTGTTCCTCGGTTATAAATTAGAGTGGAATGTGCCTGAAGAAACCCACAAATGCTGATGTCTCCTTACTTATGTTTGTCTTTTAAATTTACCTTATATTTATTATTGGAGCAATATTACATTGTGTACATGGAAGAGTTCTTCTTGGTGCGTTCCTCTGTTGATGGACATTTTCATTGCTTCCAAATGTTGGCTATGGTCAATATGGCTGGAGTGCAGGATTGCCAGCCTGTGACGTTTTGATTCTCATTTTCTCAGGGGATAGGCCCAGCAGTGGGTATGACTGATTGACGGGTAGCTCAGTGTTTACCTTTTCAAGGCACTTCCATTGTGTTTTCATTAGTGGCTCTTACCAAGTCCCCCTTAGGGCCGAGTATACGCATTCCTCCACAGTCCCTTCAGCATTTATTTTTTGAAACATTTTTGCTGATGGCCATTCTGACTGCTGTGAGCTGATACGTTTTTGTAATTTGGGTTTGCATGTCTTTAAAGATTCCTAAAATATATCATTTTCCCACACCTTTTTCTTTCCTCTTCTTTAAAGGAAAAGCTGTGAGTACCACATAGCTCTTGAAATTGTCTTCTTGGAAGGTTGCCCACTTTTGAAATTTTTGCTCCATTTTTGATCCCAGGATTTATTTGGAGGGCAGGTGTCATTTACAGAATGGCAAGTTGGTGAATATTTAGTGACCTTTAGCAGTGGGTTGAAAGCTGCTGTTGTGGGAAATGGCCACAAGGAGGCAGCATTTCTCCATTCCCAAATCTGAGTACTAGGGCAGCAGAGCCTTTCTGGAAGTCGTGTTCCTAGGTTGTAAATTAGAATGGAATGTGCCAGGAGAAACCCCCATAAGTTTAGGTCTCATTACTTCTTGTTTTTGTTAATTTTTTTAATCGGGGTAAGGACTAGAATATTGTTTGTCCTAGGGGTACACAATCTGGTTCATTTGTACATTATATATGTCTACTCTACAGATCCTCTTCCCATGTAAAATATTATAGAGTGTTCTGCAGACCTCCCTTGCTATATGGTCGGTCGTTTTGAAATATGTATATAATATGTATTTGGATATGTATAGTAACACTAATCTCATTTATCCATTCCCCCCACCTTTCCTTTTAGATGAGCATAGTTGGTTTTCTAAGTCTGTGAGTGTCTTTCTCTGTGGAAATATGTTCATTTGTGTCAGTGATTAGATAACGCCTCTAAGGGATATCATAGGATATAGGTCTTTTGCTTTCCGACTTACCTCATGTTTTGTGATTATCTCCAGGCTCATCTCTGGTGCCTCAAAGAGCAGTGTTTCATTGTTTTCCATGGCTAATATTCCATTGTGTACATGGACTCTTTCTTCTTTATCCATTCACCTATTGATGGACATTTTGGTTGCTTCCCATCTTGGCTATTTTGAATAAGGCTGCAGTGCAGCATTTGCAGCCTGTGTCTTTTCGATCCTGGTCTTCTCAGGTGAGAGGCCCAGTGGTGTGCCTGCTGGATTGAATGGTACCTCAGTTTTCACTTTTCAACGCAGTTCCTTTCGGTAGTCATTATTGGCTGTTAACCACTTTCCTTCCCACCAGCACCTAGAGGTTACACAGTTCTCTACAACCCCGTCAGCATTTATTGTTGGTAGACTTTTTGCTGACGGTCAGTCGACAGGTGTGAGTTGAAACCTTTTGGTTGATTAGATTGCATGAGTCTAATAATTCCTGAGGTTGAGCTTTTACCCATTTTCCTGTTTTTTTGTTTAAAGAGAGTGAGGAATACTTACCTCTGCATACTATCTTCTTGAAACATTCGCCTGTTTTGAATTTCTTTTGTCCATTCCCCACCTGAGCACAATTTTTGACGGCAGGTGTCCTTTACAGCCCTGAGCCCTTGTGAATTTTAAGTGACCAGTAGCTGTGGGTTTAAAGCTGCTCTTGCGGGAAACGGCCACAAGGGGGCAGCATTTCTCCTTTACCAAATCTGGTCACTAGGGCAACAGAGCCTTAATGGAAGTCGTGTTCTAGGTTGTAAATTACAATGGAATGTGCCGGGAAAAAGCCCTTTAAGTTTATGTGTCATTCCTTCTTGTTTGTATTTTTAACAAAATTTTTATTCTTTATCACAGCAAATTCGATTACAATGGTTTGTTTGGTCTAGGTGTGCAAGACGTGGTTCCTTCACACATATACATATATCTATTCTTCTTTGGAATCTTTTCCCGTGTAGGTTATGACACAATGTTGAGTAGTCTTCTCCTGGTATTCTGTAGGTCTTTGGTGATTATATATTTCACGTGTGTTTGTATATCTCTGTTCACCTCAATATGGTAATGTACCCAATCCTCACACCTTTCCATTTGGTGAACCTTAAGTTTTTGTACTGAATCTGTGATTGCCTTTCTCTGTGGAAGTATCTTCGTTTGTATCAATTTTTAGGTAACACCTCTATGTGGTATGATAGGATATGTGTCTTTCGTTTTCTCACTTATTCCAAGTTGCGTGATTACTTCTAGAGTCATCTATGGTGCTGCAAATGGCATTGCTTCATTTTATCGCTAGCTCATAATCCATCTGTACATGTAGCAGTTCTTCTTTGTCCACCCATCTGTCGGTGGACTTTTTGGTGACATCCATATCTTGGCTATGGTAATACTGTGCAATGCAGATTTGCCTGCCTCTTTCTTTCCAATTCTGTCTTCTTAGGTTATAGGTCCAGGAATAAGCCTCTGGATCGTACGGTAGCTCAATGTTTACCTTTTAACGGCACCTCCACTCTGCTCTCGTGAGTGGCTCTCTCCAGGTTATATCCCACTTAAAGTGGAGGGTTTGCATTTCTCCACAGCACCTTCAGCATTTATTCTTTGTGGTTTTTTACTGATGGTTATTCTGACTGGTGTGAGCTGATACGTCTTTGTGGCTGAATTTGCATGTGTCTCATGATCCATTAAAACTGAGCTTTAAGGCAGGTCCTTTTCATTTTTCAGGCTGTGAGTACCGCTTAGTTCTTCAAAGTGTTTTCTTAAAGTATGTATGTCATAATTTTAAAATTTTTTGGCCATTACCTCCCTGAAGACATTTTGCGGTGACCATTAGCACAGGCTTAAACCTGCGTTTGCAGGTAACGGCCAGAGGGTGGCAGTCTTTCTACGTTCCCCATGCTGGTACTAGGGCAACAGGCCTTCCGGCCAGTGGTGTTCCTCGGTTATGAATTAGAGTGGAATGTGCCTGAAGAAACCCACAAATGCTGATGTCTCCTTACTTATGTTTGTCTTTTAAATTTACCTTATATTTATTATTGGAGCAATATTACATTGTGTACATGGAACAGTTCTTCTTGGTGCGTTCCTCTGTTGATGGACATTTTCATTGCTTCCAAATGTTGGCTATGGTCAATATGGCTGGAGTGCAGGATTGCCAGCCTGTGACGTTTTGATTCTCATTTTCTCAGGGGATAGGCCCAGCAGTGGGTATGACTGATTGACGGGTAGCTCAGTGTTTACCTTTTCAAGGCACTTCCATTGTGTTTTCATTAGTGGCTCTTACCACGTCCCCCTTAGGGCCGAGTGTACGCATTCCTCCACAGTCCCTTCAGCATTTATTTTTTGAAACATTTTTGCTGATGGCCATTCTGACTGCTGTGAGCTGATAGGTTTTTGTAATTTGGGTTTGCATGTCTTTAAAAATTCCTAAAATATATCATTTTCCCACACCTTTTTCTTTCCTCTTCTTTAAAGGAAAAGCTGTGAGTACCACATAGCTCTTGAAATTGTCTTCTTGGAAGGTTGCCCTCTTTTGAAATTTTTGCTCCATTTTTGATCCCAGGATTTATTTGGAGGGCAGGTGTCATTTACAGAATGGCAAGTTGGTGAATATTTAGTGACCTTTAGCAGTGGGTTGAAAGCTGCTGTTGTGGGAAATGGCCACAAGGAGGCAGCATTTCTCCATTCCCAAATCTGAGTACTAGGGCAGCAGAGCCTTTCTGGAAGTCGTGTTCCTAGGTTGTGAATTAGAATGGAATGTGCCAGGAGAAACCCCCATAAGTTTAGGTCTCATTACTTCTTGTTTTTGTTAATTTTTTTAATCGGGGTAAGGACTAGAATATTGTTTGTCCTAGGGGTACACAATCTGGTTCATTTGTACATTATATATGTCTACTCTACAGATCCTCTTCCCATGTAAAATATTACAGAGTGTTCTGTAGACCTCCCTTGCTATATGGTCGGTCGTTTTGAAATATGTATATAATATGTATTTGGATATGTATAGTAACACTAATCTCATTTATCCATTCCCCCCACCTTTCCTTTTAGATGAGCATAGTTGGTTTTCTAAGTCTGTGAGTGTCTTTCTCTGTGGAAATATGTTCATTTGTGTCAGTGATTAGATAACGCCTCTAAGGGATATCATAGGATATAGGTCTTTTGCTTTCCGACTTACCTCATGTTTTGTGATTATCTCCAGGCTCATCTCTGGTGCCTCAAAGAGCAGTGTTTCATTGTTTTCCATGGCTAATATTCCATTGTGTACATGGACTCCTTCTTCTTTATCCATTCACCTGTTGATGGACATTTTGGCTGCTTCCCATCTTGGCTATTTTGAATAAGGCTGCAGTGCAGCCTTTGCAGCCTGTGTCTTTTCGATCCTGGTCTTCTCAGGTGAGAGGCCCAGTGGTGTGCCTGCTGTATTAAATGGTACCTCAGTTTTCACTTTTCAACGCAGTTCTTTTCGGTAGTCATTATTGGCTGTTAACCACTTTCCATCCCACCAGCACCTAGAGGTTACACAGTTCTCTACAACCCCGTCAGCATTTATTGTTGGTAGACTTTTTGCTGACGGTCAGTCGACAGGTGTGAGTTGAAGCCTTTTGTTTGATTAGATTGCATGAGTCTAATAATTCCTGAGGTTGAGCTTTTACCCATTTTCCTGTTTTTTTGTTTAATGAGAGTGAGGAATACTTACCTCTGCATACTATCTTCTTGAAACATTCGCCTCTTTTGAATTTCTTTTGTCCATTCCCCACCTGAGCACAATTTTTGACGGCAGGTGTCCTTTGCAGCCCTGAGCCCTTGTGAATTTTAAGTGACCAGTAGCTGTGGGTTTAAAGCTGCTCTTGCGGGAAACGGCCACAAGGGGGCAGCATTTCTCCTTTACCAAATCTGGTCACTAGGGCAACAGAGCCTTAATGGAAGTCGTGTTCTAGGTTGTAAAGTACAATGGAATGTGCCGGGAAAAAGCCGTTTAAGTGTATGTGTCATTCCTTCTTGTTTGTATTTTTAACAAAATTTTTATTCTTTATCACAGCAAATTCGATTACAATGGTTTGTTTGGTCTAGGTGTGCAAGACGTGGTTCCTTCACACATATACATATATCTATTCTTCTTTGGAATCTTTTCCCGTGTAGGTTATGACACAATGTTGAGTAGTCTTCTCCTGGTATTCTGTAGGTCTTTGGTGATTATATATTTCACGTGTGTTTGTATATCTCTGTTCACCTCAATATGGTAATGTACCCAATCCTCACACCTTTCCATTTGGTGAACCTTAAGTTTTTGTACTGAATCTGTGATTGCCTTTCTCTGTGGAAGTATCTTCGTTTGTATCAATTTTTAGGTAACACCTCTATGTGGTATGATAGGATATGTGTCTTTCGCTTTCTCACTTACTCCAAGTTGCGTGATTACTTCTAGAGTCATCTATGGTGCTGCAAATGGCATTGTTTCATTTTATCGCTAGCTCATAATCCATCTGTACATGTAGCAGTTCTTCTTTGTCCACCCATCTGTCAGTGGACTTTTTGGTGACTTCCATATCTTGGCTATGGTAATACTGTGCAATGCAGATTTGCCTGCCTCTTTCTTTCCAATTCTGTCTTCTTAGGTTATAGGTCCAGGAATAAGCCTCTGGATCGTACGGTAGCTCAATGTTTACCTTTTAACGGCACCTCCACTCTGCTCTCATGAGTGGCTCTCTCCAGGTTACATCCCACTTAAAGTGGAGGGTTTGCATTTCTCCACAGCACCTTCAGCATTTATTCTTTGTGGTTTTTTACTGATGGTTATTCTGACTGGTGTGAGCTGATACGTCTTTGTGGCTGAATTTGCATGTGTCTCATGATCCATTAAAACTGAGCTTTAAGGCAGGTCCTTTTCATTTTTCAGGCTGTGAGTACCGCTTAGTTCTTCAAAGTGTTTTCTTAAAGTATGTATGTCATAATTTTAAAATTTTTTGGCCATTACCTCCCTGAAGACATTTTGCGGTGACCATTAGCACAGGCTTAAACCTGCGTTTGCAGGTAACGGCCAGAGGGTGGCGGTCTTTCTACGTTCCCCATGCTGGTACTAGGGCAACAGGCCTTCTGGCCAGTGGTGTTCCTCGGTTATAAATTAGAGTGGAATGTGCCTGAAGAAACCCACAAATGCTGATGTCTCCTTACTTATGTTTGTCTTTTAAATTTACCTTATATTTATTATTGGAGCAATATTACATTGTGTACATGGAACAGTTCTTCTTGGTGCGTTCCTCTGTTGATGGACATTTTCATTGCTTCCAAATGTTGGCTATGGTCAATATGGCTGGAGTGCAGGATTGCCAGCCTGTGACGTTTTGATTCTCATTTTCTCAGGGGATAGGCCCAGCAGTGGGTATGACTGATTGACGGGTAGCTCAGTGTTTACCTTTTCAAGGCACTTCCATCGTGTTTTCATTAGTGGCTCTTACCACGTCCCCCTTAGGGCCGAGTGTACGCATTCCTCCACAGTCCCTTCAGCATTTATTTTTTGAAACATTTTTGCTGATGGCCATTCTGACTGCTGTGAGCTGATAGGTTTTTGTAATTTGGGTTTGCATGTCTTTAAAAATTCCTAAAATATATCATTTTCCCACACCTTTTTCTTTCCTCTTCTTTAAAGGAAAAGCTGTGAGTACCACATAGCTCTTGAAATTGTCTTCTTGGAAGGTTGCCCTCTTTTGAAATTTTTGCTCCATTTTTGATCCCAGGATTTATTTGGAGGGCAGGTGTCATTTACAGAATGGCAAGTTGGTGAATATTTAGTGACCTTTAGCAGTGGGTTGAAAGCTGCTGTTGTGGGAAATGGCCACAAGGAGGCAGCATTTCTCCATTCCCAAATCTGAGTACTAGGGCAGCAGAGCCTTTCTGGAAGTCGTGTTCCTAGGTTGTAAATTAGAATGGAATGTGCCAGGAGAAACCCCCATAAGTTTAGGTCTCATTACTTCTTGTTTTTGTTAATTTTTTTAATCGGGGTAAGGACTAGAATATTGTTTGTCCTAGGGGTACACAATCTGGTTCATTTGTACATTATATATGTCTACTCTACAGATCCTCTTCCCATGTAAAATATTACAGAGTGTTCTGTAGACCTCCCTTGCTATATGGTCGGTCGTTTTGAAATATGTATATAATATGTATTTGGATATGTATAGTAACACTAATCTCATTTATCCATTCCCCCCACCTTTCCTTTTAGATGAGCATAGTTGGTTTTCTAAGTCTGTGAGTGTCTTTCTCTGTGGAAATATGTTCATTTGTGTCAGTGATTAGATAACGCCTCTAAGGGATATCATAGGATATAGGTCTTTTGCTTTCCGACTTACCTCATGTTTTGTGATTATCTCCAGGCTCATCTCTGGTGCCTCAAAGAGCAGTGTTTCATTGTTTTCCATGGCTAATATTCCATTGTGTACATGGACTCCTTCTTCTTTATCCATTCACCTGTTGATGGACATTTTGGTTGCTTCCCATCTTGGCTATTTTGAATAAGGCTGCAGTGCAGCATTTGCAGCCTGTGTCTTTTCGATCCTGGTCTTCTCAGGTGAGAGGCCCAGTGGTGTGCCTGCTGGATTGAATGGTACCTCAGTTTTCACTTTTCAACGCAGTTCCTTTCGGTAGTCATTATTGGCTGTTAACCACTTTCCATCCCACCAGCACCTAGAGGTTACACAGTTCTCTACAACCCCGTCAGCATTTATTGTTGGTAGACTTTTTGCTGACGGTCAGTCGACAGGTGTGAGATGAAACCTTTTGGTTGATTAGATTGCATGAGTCTAATCATTCCTGAGGTTGAGCTTTTACCCATTTTCCTGTTTTTTTGTTTAAAGAGAGTGAGGAATACTTACCTCTGCATACTATCTTCTTGAAACATTCGCCTGTTTTGAATTTCTTTTGTCCATTCCCCACCTGAGCACAATTTTTGACGGCAGGTGTCCTTTACAGCCCTGAGCCCTTGTGAATTTTAAGTGACCAGTAGCTGTGGGTTTAAAGCTGCTCTTGCAGGAAACGGCCACAAGGGGGCAGCATTTCTCCTTTACCAAATCTGGTCACTAGGGCAACAGAGCCTTAATGGAAGTCGTGTTCTAGGTTGTAAATTACAATGGAATGTGCCGGGAAAAAGCCCTTTAAGTTTATGTGTCATTCCTTCTTGTTTGTATTTTTAACAAAATTTTTATTCTTTATCACAGCAAATTCGATTACAATGGTTTGTTTGGTCTAGGTGTGCAAGACGTGGTTCCTTCACACATATACATACATCTATTCTTCTTTGGAATCTTTTCCCGTGTAGGTTATGACACAATGTTGAGTAGTCTTCTCCTGGTATTCTGTAGGTCTTTGGTGATTATATATTTCACGTGTGTTTGTATATCTCTGTTCACCTCAATATGGTAATGTACCCAATCCTCACACCTTTCCATTTGGTGAACCTTAAGTTTTTGTACTGAATCTGTGATTGCCTTTCTCTGTGGAAGTATCTTCGTTTGTATCAATTTTTAGGTAACACCTCTATGTGGTATGATAGGATATGTGTCTTTCGCTTTCTCACTTACTCCAAGTTGCGTGATTACTTCTAGAGTCATCTATGGTGCTGCAAATGGCATTGTTTCATTTTATCGCTAGCTCATAATCCATCTGTACATGTAGCAGTTCTTCTTTGTCCACCCATCTGTCGGTGGACTTTTTGGTGACTTCCATATCTTGGCTATGGTAATACTGTGCAATGCAGATTTGCCTGCCTCTTTCTTTCCAATTCTGTCTTCTTAGGTTATAGGTCCAGGAATAAGCCTCTGGATCGTACGGTAGCTCAATGTTTACCTTTTAACGGCACCTCCACTCTGCTCTCATGAGTGGCTCTCTCCAGGTTACATCCCACTTAAAGTGGAGGGTTTGCATTTCTCCACAGCACCTTCAGCATTTATTCTTTGTGGTTTTTTACTGATGGTTATTCTGACTGGTGTGAGCTGATACGTCTTTGTGGCTGAATTTGCATGTGTCTCATGATCCATTAAAACTGAGCTTTAAGGCAGGTCCTTTTCATTTTTCAGGCTGTGAGTACCGCTTAGTTCTTCAAAGTGTTTTCTTAAAGTATGTATGTCATAATTTTAAAATTTTTTGGCCATTACCTCCCTGAAGACATTTTGCGGTGACCATTAGCACAGGCTTAAACCTGCGTTTGCAGGTAACGGCCAGAGGGTGGCGGTCTTTCTACGTTCCCCATGCTGGTACTAGGGCAACAGGCCTTCTGGCCAGTGGTGTTCCTCGGTTATAAATTAGAGTGGAATGTGCCTGAAGAAACCCACAAATGCTGATGTCTCCTTACTTATGTTTGTCTTTTAAATTTACCTTATATTTATTATTGGAGCAATATTACATTGTGTACATGGAACAGTTCTTCTTGGTGCGTTCCTCTGTTGATGGACATTTTCATTGCTTCCAAATGTTGGCTATGGTCAATATGGCTGGAGTGCAGGATTGCCAGCCTGTGACGTTTTGATTCTCATTTTCTCAGGGGATAGGCCCAGCAGTGGGTATGACTGATTGACGGGTAGCTCAGTGTTTACCTTTTCAAGGCACTTCCATCGTGTTTTCATTAGTGGCTCTTACCACGTCCCCCTTAGGGCCGAGTGTACGCATTCCTCCACAGTCCCTTCAGCATTTATTTTTTGAAACATTTTTGCTGATGGCCATTCTGACTGCTGTGAGCTGATAGGTTTTTGTAATTTGGGTTTGCATGTCTTTAAAAATTCCTAAAATATATCATTTTCCCACACCTTTTTCTTTCCTCTTCTTTAAAGGAAAAGCTGTGAGTACCACATAGCTCTTGAAATTGTCTTCTTGGAAGGTTGCCCTCTTTTGAAATTTTTGCTCCATTTTTGATCCCAGGATTTATTTGGAGGGCAGGTGTCATTTACAGAATGGCAAGTTGGTGAATATTTAGTGACCTTTAGCAGTGGGTTGAAAGCTGCTGTTGTGGGAAATGGCCACAAGGAGGCAGCATTTCTCCATTCCCAAATCTGAGTACTAGGGCAGCAGAGCCTTTCTGGAAGTCGTGTTCCTAGGTTGTAAATTAGAATGGAATGTGCCAGGAGAAACCCCCATAAGTTTAGGTCTCATTACTTCTTGTTTTTGTTAATTTTTTTAATCGGGGTAAGGACTAGAATATTGTTTGTCCTAGGGGTACACAATCTGGTTCAATTGTACATTATATATGTCTACTCTACAGATCCTCTTCCCATGTAAAATATTACAGAGTGTTCTGTAGACCTCCCTTGCTATATGGTCGGTCGTTTTGAAATATGTATATAATATGTATTTGGATATGTATAGTAACACTAATCTCATTTATCCATTCCCCCCACCTTTCCTTTTAGATGAGCATAGTTGGTTTTCTAAGTCTGTGAGTGTCTTTCTCTGTGGAAATATGTTCATTTGTGTCAGTGATTAGATAACGCCTCTAAGGGATATCATAGGATATAGGTCTTTTGCTTTCCGACTTACCTCATGTTTTGTGATTATCTCCAGGCTCATCTCTGGTGCCTCAAAGAGCAGTGTTTCATTGTTTTCCATGGCTAATATTCCATTGTGTACATGGACTCCTTCTTCTTTATCCATTCACCTGTTGATGGACATTTTGGTTGCTTCCCATCTTGGCTATTTTGAATAAGGCTGCAGTGCAGCCTTTGCAGCCTGTGTCTTTTCGATCCTGGTCTTCTCAGGTGAGAGGCCCAGTGGTGTGCCTGTTGCATTGAGTGGTACCTCAATTTTCACTTTTTAACGCAGTTCCTTTTGGTACTCCTTACTGGCTGTTAACCACTTTACATCTCACCAGCACCTAGAGGTTACACAGTTCTCTACAACCCCGTCAGCATTTATTGTTGGTAGACTTTTTGCTGACGGTCAGTGGACAGGTGTGAGTTGAAACCTTTTGGTTGATTAGATTGCATGAGTCTAATAATTCCTGAGGTTGAGCTTTTACCCATTTTCCTGTTTTTTTGTTTAAAGAGAGTGAGGAATACTTACCTCTGCATACTATCTTCTTGAAACATTCGCCTGTTTTGAATTTCTTTTGTCCATTCCCCACCTGAGCACAATTTTTGACGGCAGGTGTCCTTTACAGCCCTGAGCCCTTGTGAATTTTAAGTGACCAGTAGCTGTGGGTTTAAAGCTGCTCTTGCGGGAAACGGCCACAAGGGGGCAGCATTTCTCCTTTACCAAATCTGGTCACTAGGGCAACAGAGCCTTAATGGAAGTCGTGTTCTAGGTTGTAAGTTACAATGGAATGTGCCGGGAAAAAGCCCTTTAAGTTTATGTGTCATTCCTTCTTGTTTGTATTTTTAACAAAATTTTTATTCTTTATCACAGCAAATTCGATTACAATGGTTTGTTTGGTCTAGGTGTGCAAGACGTGGTTCCTTCACACATATACATATATCTATTCTTCTTTGGAATCTTTTCCCGTGTAGGTTATGACACAATGTTGAGTAGTCTTCTCTTGGTATTCTGTAGGTCTTTGGTGATTATATATTTCACGTGTGTTTGTATATCTCTGTTCACCTCAATATGGTAATGTACCCAATCCTCACACCTTTCCATTTGGTGAACCTTAAGTTTTTGTACTGAATCTGTGATTGCCTTTCTCTGTGGAAGTATCTTCGTTTGTATCAATTTTTAGGTAACACCTCTATGTGGTATGATAGGATATGGGTCTTTCGTTTTCTCACTTACTCCAAGTTGCGTGATAACTTCTAGAGTCATCTATGGTGCTGCAAATGGCATTGCTTCATTTTATCGCTAGCTCATAATCCATCTGTACATGTAGCAGTTCTTCTTTGTACACCCATCTGTCGGTGGACTTTTTGGTGACTTCCATATCTTGGCTATGGTAATACTGTGCAATGCAGATTTGCCTGCCTCTTTCTTTCCAATTCTGTCTTCTTAGGTTATAGGTCCAGGAATAAGCCTCTGGATCGTACGGTAGCTCAATGTTTACCTTTTAACGGCACCTCCACTCTGCTCTCATGAGTGGCTCTCTCCAGGTTACATCCCACTTAAAGTGGAGGGTTTGCATTTCTCCACAGCACCTTCAGCATTTATTCTTTGTGGTTTTTTACTGATGGTTATTCTGACTGGTGTGAGCTGATACGTCTTTGTGGCTGAATTTGCATGTGTCTCATGATCCATTAAAACTGAGCTTTAAGGCAGGTCCTTTTCATTTTTCAGGCTGTGAGTACCGCTTAGTTCTTCAAAGTGTTTTCTTAAAGTATGTATGTCATAATTTTAAAATTTTTTGGCCATTACCTCCCTGAAGACATTTTGCGGTGACCATTAGCACAGGCTTAAACCTGCGTTTGCAGGTAACGGCCAGAGGGTGGCGGTCTTTCTACGTTCCCCATGCTGGTACTAGGGCAACAGGCCTTCTGGCCAGTGGTGTTCCTCGGTTATAAATTAGAGTGGAATGTGCCTGAAGAAACCCACAAATGCTGATGTCTCCTTACTTATGTTTATCTTTTAAATTTACCTTATATTTATTATTGGAGCAATATTACATTGTGTACATGGAACAGTTCTTCTTGGTGCGTTCCTCTGTTGATGGACATTTTCATTGCTTCCAAATGTTGGCTATGGTCAATATGGCTGGAGTGCAGGATTGCCAGCCTGTGACGTTTTGATTCTCATTTTCTCAGGGGATAGGCCCAGCAGTGGGTATGACTGATTGACGGGTAGCTCAGTGTTTACCTTTTCAAGGCACTTCCATCGTGTTTTCATTAGTGGCTCTTACCACGTCCCCCTTAGGGCCGAGTGTACGCATTCCTCCACAGTCCCTTCAGCATTTATTTTTTGAAACATTTTTGCTGATGGCCATTCTGACTGCTGTGAGCTGATAGGTTTTTGTAATTTGGGTTTGCATGTCTTTAAAAATTCCTAAAATATATCATTTTCCCACACCTTTTTCTTTCCTCTTCTTTAAAGGAAAAGCTGTGAGTACCACATAGCTCTTGAAATTGTCTTCTTGGAAGGTTGCCCTCTTTTGAAATTTTTGCTCCATTTTTGATCCCAGGATTTATTTGGAGGGCAGGTGTCATTTACAGAATGGCAAGTTGGTGAATATTTAGTGACCTTTAGCAGTGGGTTGAAAGCTGCTGTTGTGGGAAATGGCCACAAGGAGGCAGCATTTCTCCATTCCCAAATCTGAGTACTAGGGCAGCAGAGCCTTTCTGGAAGTCGTGTTCCTAGGTTGTAAATTAGAATGGAATGTGCCAGGAGAAACCCCCATAAGTTTAGGTCTCATTACTTCTTGTTTTTGTTATTTTTTTTAATCGGGGTAAGGACTAGAATATTGTTTGTCCTAGGGGTACACAATCTGGTTCATTTGTACATTATATATGTCTACTCTACAGATCCTCTTCCCATGTAAAATATTACAGAGTGTTCTGTAGACCTCCCTAGCTATATGGTCGGTCGTTTTGAAATATGTATATAATATGTATTTGGATATGTATAGTAACACTAATCTCATTTATCCATTCCCCCCACCTTTCCTTTTAGATGAGCATAGTTGGTTTTCTAAGTCTGTGAGTGTCTTTCTCTGTGGAAATATGTTCATTTGTGTCAGTGATTAGATAACGCCTCTAAGGGATATCATAGGATATAGGTCTTTTGCTTTCCGACTTACCTCATGTTTTGTGATTATCTCCAGGCTCATCTCTGGTGCCTCAAAGAGCAGTGTTTCATTGTTTTCCATGGCTAATATTCCATTGTGTACATGGACTCCTTCTTCTTTATCCATTCACCTGTTGATGGACATTTTGGTTGCTTCCCATCTTGGCTATTTTGAATAAGGCTGCAGTGCAGCCTTTGCAGCCTGTGTCTTCTCGATCCTGGTCTTCTCAGGTGAGAGGCCCAGTGGTGTGCCTGCTGGATTGAATGGTACCTCAGTTTTTACTTTTCAACGCAGTTCCTTTCTGTACTCCTTACTGGCTGTTAACCACTTTACATCTCACCAGCACCTATAGGTTACACAGTTCTCTACAACCCCATCAGCATTTATTGTTGGTAGACTTTTTGCTGACGGTCAGTCGACAGGTGTGAGTTGAAACCTTTTGGTTGATTAGATTGCATGAGTCTAATCATTCCTGAGGTTGAGCTTTTACCCATTTTCCTGTTTTTTTGTTTAAAGAGAGTGAGGAATACTTACCTCTGCATACTATCTTCTTGAAACATTCGCCTGTTTTGAATTTCTTTTGTCCATTCCCCACCTGAGCACAATTTTTGACGGCAGGTGTCCTTTACAGCCCTGAGCCCTTGTGAATTTTAAGTGACCAGTAGCTGTGGGTTTAAAGCTGCTCTTGCGGGAAACGGCCACAAGGGGGCAGCATTTCTCCTTTACCAAATCTGGTCACTAGGGCAACAGAGCCTTAATGGAAGTCGTGTTCTAGGTTGTAAGTTACAATGGAATGTGCCGGGAAAAAGCCCTTTAAGTTTATGTGTCATTCCTTCTTGTTTGTATTTTTAACAAAATTTTTATTCTTTATCACAGCAAATTCGATTACAATGGTTTGTTTGGTCTAGGTGTGCAAGACGTGGTTCCTTCACACATATACATATATCTATTCTTCTTTGGAATCTTTTCCCGTGTAGGTTATGACACAATGTTGAGTAGTCTTCTCTTGGTATTCTGTAGGTCTTTGGTGATTATATATTTCACGTGTGTTTGTATATCTCTGTTCACCTCAATATGGTAATGTACCCAATCCTCACACCTTTCCATTTGGTGAACCTTAAGTTTTTGTACTGAATCTGTGATTGCCTTTCTCTGTGGAAGTATCTTCGTTTGTATCAATTTTTAGGTAACACCTCTATGTGGTATGATAGGATACGGGTCTTTCGTTTTCTCACTTACTCCAAGTTGCGTGATAACTTCTAGAGTCATCTATGGTGCTGCAAATGGCATTGCTTCATTTTATCGCTAGCTCATAATCCATCTGTACATGTAGCAGTTCTTCTTTGTACACCCATCTGTCGGTGGACTTTTTGGTGACTTCCATATCTTGGCTATGGTAATACTGTGCAATGCAGATTTGCCTGCCTCTTTCTTTCCAATTCTGTCTTCTTAGGTTATAGGTCCAGGAATAAGCCTCTGGATCGTACGGTAGCTCAATGTTTACCTTTTAACGGCACCTCCACTCTGCTCTCATGAGTGGCTCTCTCCAGGTTACATCCCACTTAAAGTGGAGGGTTTGCATTTCTCCACAGCACCTTCAGCATTTATTCTTTGTGGTTTTTTACTGATGGTTATTCTGACTGGTGTGAGCTGATACGTCTTTGTGGCTGAATTTGCATGTGTCTCATGATCCATTAAAACTGAGCTTTAAGGCAGGTCCTTTTCATTTTTCAGGCTGTGAGTACCGCTTAGTTCTTCAAAGTGTTTTCTTAAAGTATGTATGTCATAATTTTAAAATTTTTTGGCCATTACCTCCCTGAAGACATTTTGCGGTGACCATTAGCACAGGCTTAAACCTGCGTTTGCAGGTAACGGCCAGAGGGTGGCGGTCTTTCTACGTTCCCCATGCTGGTACTAGGGCAACAGGCCTTCCGGCCAGTGGTGTTCCTCGGTTATAAATTAGAGTGGAATGTGCCTGAAGAAACCCACAAATGCTGATGTCTCCTTACTTATGTTTGTCTTTTAAATTTACCTTATATTTATTATTGGAGCAATATTACATTGTGTACATGGAACAGTTCTTCTTGGTGGGTTCCTCTGTTGATGGACATTTTCATTGCTTCCAAATGTTGGCTATGGTCAATATGGCTGGAGTGCAGGATTGCCAGCCTGTGACGTTTTGATTCTCATTTTCTCAGGGGATAGGCCCAGCAGCGGGTATGACTGATTGACAGGTAGCTCAGTGTTTACCTTTTCAAGGCACTTCCATTGTGTTTTCATTAGTGGCTCTTACCACGTCCCCCTTAGGGCCGAGTGTACGCATTCCTCCACAGTCCCTTCAGCATTTATTTTTTGAAACATTTTTGCTGATGGCCATTCTGACTGCTGTGAGCTGATAGGGTTTTGTAATTTGGGTTTGCATGTCTTTAAAAATTCCTAAAATATATCATTTTCCCACACCTTTTTCTTTCCTCTTCTTTAAAGGAAAAGCTGTGAGTACCACATAGCTCTTGAAATTGTCTTCTTGGAAGGTTGCCCTCTTTTGAAATTTTTGCTCCATTTTTGATCCCAGGATTTATTTGGAGGGCAGGTGTCATTTACAGAATGGCAAGTTGGTGAATATTTAGTGACCTTTAGCAGTGGGTTGAAAGCTGCTGTTGTGGGAAATGGCCACAAGGAGGCAGCATTTCTCCATTCCCAAATCTGAGTACTAGGGCAGCAGAGCCTTTCTGGAAGTCGTGTTCCTAGGTTGTAAATTAGAATGGAATGTGCCAGGAGAAACCCCCATAAGTTTAGGTCTCATTACTTCTTGTTTTTGTTAATTTTTTTAATCGGGGTAAGGACTAGAATATTGTTTGTCCTAGGGGTACACAATCTGGTTCAATTGTACATTATATATGTCTACTCTACAGATCCTCTTCCCATGTAAAATATTACAGAGTGTTCTGTAGACCTCCCTTGCTATATGGTCGGTCGTTTTGAAATATGTATATAATATGTATTTGGATATGTATAGTAACACTAATCTCATTTATCCATTCCCCCCACCTTTCCTTTTAGATGAGCATAGTTGGTTTTCTAAGTCTGTGAGTGTCTTTCTCTGTGGAAATATGTTCATTTGTGTCAGTGATTAGATAACGCCTCTAAGGGATATCATAGGATATAGGTCTTTTGCTTTCCGACTTACCTCATGTTTTGTGATTATCTCCAGGCTCATCTCTGGTGCCTCAAAGAGCAGTGTTTCATTGTTTTCCATGGCTAATATTCCATTGTGTACATGGACTCCTTCTTCTTTATCCATTCACCTGTTGATGGACATTTTGGTTGCTTCCCATCTTGGCTATTTTGAATAAGGCTGCAGTGCAGCCTTTGCAGCCTGTGTCTTTTCGATCCTGGTCTTCTCAGGTGAGAGGCCCAGTGGTGTGCCTGTTGCATTGAGTGGTACCTCAATTTTCACTTTTTAACGCAGTTCCTTTTGGTACTCCTTACTGGCTGTTAACCACTTTACATCTCACCAGCACCTAGAGGTTACACAGTTCTCTACAACCCCGTCAGCATTTATTGTTGGTAGACTTTTTGCTGACGGTCAGTGGACAGGTGTGAGTTGAAACCTTTTGGTTGATTAGATTGCATGAGTCTAATAATTCCTGAGGTTGAGCTTTTACCCATTTTCCTGTTTTTTTGTTTAAAGAGAGTGAGGAATACTTACCTCTGCATACTATCTTCTTGAAACATTCGCCTGTTTTGAATTTCTTTTGTCCATTCCCCACCTGAGCACAATTTTTGACGGCAGGTGTCCTTTACAGCCCTGAGCCCTTGTGAATTTTAAGTGACCAGTAGCTGTGGGTTTAAAGCTGCTCTTGCGGGAAACGGCCACAAGGGGGCAGCATTTCTCCTTTACCAAATCTGGTCACTAGGGCAACAGAGCCTTAATGGAAGTCGTGTTCTAGGTTGTAAGTTACAATGGAATGTGCCGGGAAAAAGCCCTTTAAGTTTATGTGTCATTCCTTCTTGTTTGTATTTTTAACAAAATTTTTATTCTTTATCACAGCAAATTCGATTACAATGGTTTGTTTGGTCTAGGTGTGCAAGACGTGGTTCCTTCACACATATACATATATCTATTCTTCTTTGGAATCTTTTCCCGTGTAGGTTATGACACAATGTTGAGTAGTCTTCTCTTGGTATTCTGTAGGTCTTTGGTGATTATATATTTCACGTGTGTTTGTATATCTCTGTTCACCTCAATATGGTAATGTACCCAATCCTCACACCTTTCCATTTGGTGAACCTTAAGTTTTTGTACTGAATCTGTGATTGCCTTTCTCTGTGGAAGTATCTTCGTTTGTATCAATTTTTAGGTAACACCTCTATGTGGTATGATAGGATATGGGTCTTTCGTTTTCTCACTTACTCCAAGTTGCGTGATAACTTCTAGAGTCATCTATGGTGCTGCAAATGGCATTGCTTCATTTTATCGCTAGCTCATAATCCATCTGTACATGTAGCAGTTCTTCTTTGTACACCCATCTGTCGGTGGACTTTTTGGTGACTTCCATATCTTGGCTATGGTAATACTGTGCAATGCAGATTTGCCTGCCTCTTTCTTTCCAATTCTGTCTTCTTAGGTTATAGGTCCAGGAATAAGCCTCTGGATCGTACGGTAGCTCAATGTTTACCTTTTAACGGCACCTCCACTCTGCTCTCATGAGTGGCTCTCTCCAGGTTACATCCCACTTAAAGTGGAGGGTTTGCATTTCTCCACAGCACCTTCAGCATTTATTCTTTGTGGTTTTTTACTGATGGTTATTCTGACTGGTGTGAGCTGATACGTCTTTGTGGCTGAATTTGCATGTGTCTCATGATCCATTAAAACTGAGCTTTAAGGCAGGTCCTTTTCATTTTTCAGGCTGTGAGTACCGCTTAGTTCTTCAAAGTGTTTTCTTAAAGTATGTATGTCATAATTTTAAAATTTTTTGGCCATTACCTCCCTGAAGACATTTTGCGGTGACCATTAGCACAGGCTTAAACCTGCGTTTGCAGGTAACGGCCAGAGGGTGGCGGTCTTTCTACGTTCCCCATGCTGCTACTAGGGCAACAGGCCTTCTGGCCAGTGGTGTTCCTCGGTTATAAATTAGAGTGGAATGTGCCTGAAGAAACCCACAAATGCTGATGTCTCCTTACTTATGTTTGTCTTTTAAATTTACCTTATATTTATTATTGGAGCAATATTACATTGTGTACATGGAACAGTTCTTCTTGGTGCGTTCCTCTGTTGATGGACATTTTCATTGCTTCCAAATGTTGGCTATGGTCAATATGGCTGGAGTGCAGGATTGCCAGCCTGTGACGTTTTGATTCTCATTTTCTCAGGGGATAGGCCCAGCAGTGGGTATGACTGATTGACGGGTAGCTCAGTGTTTACCTTTTCAAGGCACTTCCATCGTGTTTTCATTAGTGGCTCTTACCACGTCCCCCTTAGGGCCGAGTGTACGCATTCCTCCACAGTCCCTTCAGCATTTATTTTTTGAAACATTTTTGCTGATGGCCATTCTGACTGCTGTGAGCTGATAGGTTTTTGTAATTTGGGTTTGCATGTCTTTAAAAATTCCTAAAATATATCATTTTCCCACACCTTTTTCTTTCCTCTTCTTTAAAGGAAAAGCTGTGAGTACCACATAGCTCTTGAAATTGTCTTCTTGGAAGGTTGCCCTCTTTTGAAATTTTTGCTCCATTTTTGATCCCAGGATTTATTTGGAGGGCAGGTGTCATTTACAGAATGGCAAGTTGGTGAATATTTAGTGACCTTTAGCAGTGGGTTGAAAGCTGCTGTTGTGGGAAATGGCCACAAGGAGGCAGCATTTCTCCATTCCCAAATCTGAGTACTAGGGCAGCAGAGCCTTTCTGGAAGTCGTGTTCCTAGGTTGTAAATTAGAATGGAATGTGCCAGGAGAAACCCCCATAAGTTTAGGTCTCATTACTTCTTGTTTTTGTTATTTTTTTTAATCGGGGTAAGGACTAGAATATTGTTTGTCCTAGGGGTACACAATCTGGTTCATTTGTACATTATATATGTCTACTCTACAGATCCTCTTCCCATGTAAAATATTACAGAGTGTTCTGTAGACCTCCCTAGCTATATGGTCGGTCGTTTTGAAATATGTATATAATATGTATTTGGATATGTATAGTAACACTAATCTCATTTATCCATTCCCCCCACCTTTCCTTTTAGATGAGCATAGTTGGTTTTCTAAGTCTGTGAGTGTCTTTCTCTGTGGAAATATGTTCATTTGTGTCAGTGATTAGATAACGCCTCTAAGGGATATCATAGGATATAGGTCTTTTGCTTTCCGACTTACCTCATGTTTTGTGATTATCTCCAGGCTCATCTCTGGTGCCTCAAAGAGCAGTGTTTCATTGTTTTCCATGGCTAATATTCCATTGTGTACATGGACTCCTTCTTCTTTATCCATTCACCTGTTGATGGACATTTTGGTTGCTTCCCATCTTGGCTATTTTGAATAAGGCTGCAGTGCAGCCTTTGCAGCCTGTGTCTTCTCGATCCTGGTCTTCTCAGGTGAGAGGCCCAGTGGTGTGCCTGCTGGATTGAATGGTACCTCAGTTTTTACTTTTCAACGCAGTTCCTTTCTGTACTCCTTACTGGCTGTTAACCACTTTACATCTCACCAGCACCTATAGGTTACACAGTTCTCTACAACCCCATCAGCATTTATTGTTGGTAGACTTTTTGCTGACGGTCAGTCGACAGGTGTGAGTTGAAACCTTTTGGTTGATTAGATTGCATGAGTCTAATCATTCCTGAGGTTGAGCTTTTACCCATTTTCCTGTTTTTTTGTTTAAAGAGAGTGAGGAATACTTACCTCTGCATACTATCTTCTTGAAACATTCGCCTGTTTTGAATTTCTTTTGTCCATTCCCCACCTGAGCACAATTTTTGACGGCAGGTGTCCTTTACAGCCCTGAGCCCTTGTGAATTTTAAGTGACCAGTAGCTGTGGGTTTAAAGCTGCTCTTGCGGGAAACGGCCACAAGGGGGCAGCATTTCTCCTTTACCAAATCTGGTCACTAGGGCAACAGAGCCTTAATGGAAGTCGTGTTCTAGGTTGTAAGTTACAATGGAATGTGCCGGGAAAAAGCCCTTTAAGTTTATGTGTCATTCCTTCTTGTTTGTATTTTTAACAAAATTTTTATTCTTTATCACAGCAAATTCGATTACAATGGTTTGTTTGGTCTAGGTGTGCAAGACGTGGTTCCTTCACACATATACATATATCTATTCTTCTTTGGAATCTTTTCCCGTGTAGGTTATGACACAATGTTGAGTAGTCTTCTCTTGGTATTCTGTAGGTCTTTGGTGATTATATATTTCACGTGTGTTTGTATATCTCTGTTCACCTCAATATGGTAATGTACCCAATCCTCACACCTTTCCATTTGGTGAACCTTAAGTTTTTGTACTGAATCTGTGATTGCCTTTCTCTGTGGAAGTATCTTCGTTTGTATCAATTTTTAGGTAACACCTCTATGTGGTATGATAGGATATGGGTCTTTCGTTTTCTCACTTACTCCAAGTTGCGTGATAACTTCTAGAGTCATCTATGGTGCTGCAAATGGCATTGCTTCATTTTATCGCTAGCTCATAATCCATCTGTACATGTAGCAGTTCTTCTTTGTACACCCATCTGTCGGTGGACTTTTTGGTGACTTCCATATCTTGGCTATGGTAATACTGTGCAATGCAGATTTGCCTGCCTCTTTCTTTCCAATTCTGTCTTCTTAGGTTATAGGTCCAGGAATAAGCCTCTGGATCGTACGGTAGCTCAATGTTTACCTTTTAACGGCACCTCCACTCTGCTCTCATGAGTGGCTCTCTCCAGGTTACATCCCACTTAAAGTGGAGGGTTTGCATTTCTCCACAGCACCTTCAGCATTTATTCTTTGTGGTTTTTTACTGATGGTTATTCTGACTGGTGTGAGCTGATACGTCTTTGTGGCTGAATTTGCATGTGTCTCATGATCCATTAAAACTGAGCTTTAAGGCAGGTCCTTTTCATTTTTCAGGCTGTGAGTACCGCTTAGTTCTTCAAAGTGTTTTCTTAAAGTATGTATGTCATAATTTTAAAATTTTTTGGCCATTACCTCCCTGAAGACATTTTGCGGTGACCATTAGCACAGGCTTAAACCTGCGTTTGCAGGTAACGGCCAGAGGGTGGCGGTCTTTCTACGTTCCCCATGCTGGTACTAGGGCAACAGGCCTTCTGGCCAGTGGTGTTCCTCGGTTATAAATTAGAGTGGAATGTGCCTGAAGAAACCCACAAATGCTGATGTCTCCTTACTTATGTTTGTCTTTTAAATTTACCTTATATTTATTATTGGAGCAATATTACATTGTGTACATGGAACAGTTCTTCTTGGTGCGTTCCTCTGTTGATGGACATTTTCATTGCTTCCAAATGTTGGCTATGGTCAATATGGCTGGAGTGCAGGATTGCCAGCCTGTGACGTTTTGATTCTCATTTTCTCAGGGGATAGGCCCAGCAGTGGGTATGACTGATTGACGGGTAGCTCAGTGTTTACCTTTTCAAGGCACTTCCATCGTGTTTTCATTAGTGGCTCTTACCACGTCCCCCTTAGGGCCGAGTGTACGCATTCCTCCACAGTCCCTTCAGCATTTATTTTTTGAAACATTTTTGCTGATGGCCATTCTGACTGCTGTGAGCTGATAGGTTTTTGTAATTTGGGTTTGCATGTCTTTAAAAATTCCTAAAATATATCATTTTCCCACACCTTTTTCTTTCCTCTTCTTTAAAGGAAAAGCTGTGAGTACCACATAGCTCTTGAAATTGTCTTCTTGGAAGGTTGCCCTCTTTTGAAATTTTTGCTCCATTTTTGATCCCAGGATTTATTTGGAGGGCAGGTGTCATTTACAGAATGGCAAGTTGGTGAATATTTAGTGACCTTTAGCAGTGGGTTGAAAGCTGCTGTTGTGGGAAATGGCCACAAGGAGGCAGCATTTCTCCATTCCCAAATCTGAGTACTAGGGCAGCAGAGCCTTTCTGGAAGTCGTGTTCCTAGGTTGTAAATTAGAATGGAATGTGCCAGGAGAAACCCCCATAAGTTTAGGTCTCATTACTTCTTGTTTTTGTTAATTTTTTTAATCGGGGTAAGGACTAGAATATTGTTTGTCCTAGGGGTACACAATCTGGTTCATTTGTACATTATATATGTCTACTCTACAGATCCTCTTCCCATGTAAAATATTACAGAGTGTTCTGTAGACCTCGCTTGCTATATGGTCGGTCGTTTTGAAATATGTATATAATATGTATTTGGATATGTATAGTAACACTAATCTCATTTATCCATTCCCCCCACCTTTCCTTTTAGATGAGCATAGTTGGTTTTCTAAGTCTGTGAGTGTCTTTCTCTGTGGAAATATGTTCATTTGTGTCAGTGATTAGATAACGCCTCTAAGGGATATCATAGGATATAGGTCTTTTGCTTTCCGACTTACCTCATGTTTTGTGATTATCTCCAGGCTCATCTCTGGTGCCTCAAAGAGCAGTGTTTCATTGTTTTCCATGGCTAATATTCCATTGTGTACATGGACTCCTTCTTCTTTATCCATTCACCTGTTGATGGACATTTTGGTTGCTTCCCATCTTGGCTATTTTGAATAAGGCTGCAGTGCAGCATTTGCAGCCTGTGTCTTTTCGATCCTGGTCTTCTCAGGTGAGAGGCCCAGTGGTGTGCCTGCTGGATTGAATGGTACCTCAGTTTTCACTTTTCAACGCATTTCCTTTCAGTAGTCATTATTGGCTGTTAACCACTTTCCATCCCACCAGCACCTAGAGGTTACACAGTTCTCTGCAACCCCGTCAGCATTTATTGTTGGTAGACTTTTTGCTGACGGTCAGTCGACAGGTGTGAGATGAAACCTTTTGGTTGATTAGATTGCATGAGTCTAATCATTCCTGAGGTTGAGCTTTTACCCATTTTCCTGTTTTTTTGTTTAAAGAGAGTGAGGAATACTTACCTCTGCATACTATCTTCTTGAAACATTCGCCTGTTTTGAATTTCTTTTGTCCATTCCCCACCTGAGCACAATTTTTGACGGCAGGTGTCCTTTACAGCCCTGAGCCCTTGTGAATTTTAAGTGACCAGTAGCTGTGGGTTTAAAGCTGCTCTTGCGGGAAACGGCCACAAGGGGGCAGCATTTCTCCTTTACCAAATCTGGTCACTAGGGCAACAGAGCCTTAATGGAAGTCGTGTTCTAGGTTGTAAATTACAATGGAATGTGCCGGGAAAAAGCCCTTTAAGTTTATGTGTCATTCCTTCTTGTTTGTATTTTTAACAAAATTTTTATTCTTTATCACAGCAAATTCGATTACAATGGTTTGTTTGGTCTAGGTGTGCAAGACGTGGTTCCTTCACACATATACATACATCTATTCTTCTTTGGAATCTTTTCCCGTGTAGGTTATGACACAATGTTGAGTAGTCTTCTCCTGGTATTCTGTAGGTCTTTGGTGATTATATATTTCACGTGTGTTTGTATATCTCTGTTCACCTCAATATGGTAATGTACCCAATCCTCACACCTTTCCATTTGGTGAACCTTAAGTTTTTGTACTGAATCTGTGATTGCCTTTCTCTGTGGAAGTATCTTCGTTTGTATCAATTTTTAGGTAACACCTCTATGTGGTATGATAGGATATGTGTCTTTCGCTTTCTCACTTACTCCAAGTTGCGTGATTACTTCTAGAGTCATCTATGGTGCTGCAAATGGCATTGTTTCATTTTATCGCTAGCTCATAATCCATCTGTACATGTAGCAGTTCTTCTTTGTCCACCCATCTGTCGGTGGACTTTTTGGTGACTTCCATATCTTGGCTATGGTAATACTGTGCAATGCAGATTTGCCTGCCTCTTTCTTTCCAATTCTGTCTTCTTAGGTTATAGGTCCAGGAATAAGCCTCTGGATCGTACGGTAGCTCAATGTTTACCTTTTAACGGCACCTCCACTCTGCTCTCATGAGTGGCTCTCTCCAGGTTACATCCCACTTAAAGTGGAGGGTTTGCATTTCTCCACAGCACCTTCAGCATTTATTCTTTGTGGTTTTTTACTGATGGTTATTCTGACTGGTGTGAGCTGATACATCTTTGTGGCTGAATTTGCATGTGTCTCATGATCCATTAAAACTGAGCTTTAAGGCAGGTCCTTTTCATTTTTCAGGCTGTGAGTACCGCTTAGTTCTTCAAAGTGTTTTCTTAAAGTATGTATGTCATAATTTTAAAATTTTTTGGCCATTACCTCCCTGAAGACATTTTGCGGTGACCATTAGCACAGGCTTAAACCTGCGTTTGCAGGTAACGGCCAGAGGGTGGCGGTCTTTCTACGTTCCCCATGCTGGTACTAGGGCAACAGGCCTTCTGGCCAGTGGTGTTCCTCGGTTATAAATTAGAGTGGAATGTGCCTGAAGAAACCCACAAATGCTGATGTCTCCTTACTTATGTTTGTCTTTTAAATTTACCTTATATTTATTATTGGAGCAATATTACATTGTGTACATGGAACAGTTCTTCTTGGTGCGTTCCTCTGTTGATGGACATTTTCATTGCTTCCAAATGTTGGCTATGGTCAATATGGCTGGAGTGCAGGATTGCCAGCCTGTGACGTTTTGATTCTCATTTTCTCAGGGGATATGCCCAGCAGTGGGTATGACTGATTGACGGGTAGCTCAGTGTTTACCTTTTCAAGGCACTTCCATCGTGTTTTCATTAGTGGCTCTTACCACGTCCCCCTTAGGGCCGAGTGTACGCATTCCTCCACAGTCCCTTCAGCATTTATTTTTTGAAACATTTTTGCTGATGGCCATTCTGACTGCTGTGAGCTGATAGGTTTTTGTAATTTGGGTTTGCATGTCTTTAAAAATTCCTAAAATATATCATTTTCCCACACCTTTTTCTTTCCTCTTCTTTAAAGGAAAAGCTGTGAGTACCACATAGCTCTTGAAATTGTCTTCTTGGAAGGTTGCCCTCTTTTGAAATTTTTGCTCCATTTTTGATCCCAGGATTTATTTGGAGGGCAGGTGTCATTTACAGAATGGCAAGTTGGTGAATATTTAGTGACCTTTAGCAGTGGGTTGAAAGCTGCTGTTGTGGGAAATGGCCACAAGGAGGCAGCATTTCTCCATTCCCAAATCTGAGTACTAGGGCAGCAGAGCCTTTCTGGAAGTCGTGTTCCTAGGTTGTAAATTAGAATGGAATGTGCCAGGAGAAACCCCCATAAGTTTAGGTCTCATTACTTCTTGTTTTTGTTAATTTTTTTAATCGGGGTAAGGACTAGAATATTGTTTGTCCTAGGGGTACACAATCTGGTTCATTTGTACATTATATATGTCTACTCTACAGATCCTCTTCCCATGTAAAATATTACAGAGTGTTCTGTAGACCTCGCTTGCTATATGGTCGGTCGTTTTGAAATATGTATATAATATGTATTTGGATATGTATAGTAACACTAATCTCATTTATCCATTCCCCCCACCTTTCCTTTTAGATGAGCATAGTTGGTTTTCTAAGTCTGTGAGTGTCTTTCTCTGTGGAAATATGTTCATTTGTGTCAGTGATTAGATAACGCCTCTAAGGGATATCATAGGATATAGGTCTTTTGCTTTCCGACTTACCTCATGTTTTGTGATTATCTCCAGGCTCATCTCTGGTGCCTCAAAGAACAGTGTTTCATTGTTTTCCATGGCTAATATTCCATTGTGTACATGGACTCCTTCTTCTTTATCCATTCACCTGTTGATGGACATTTTGGTTGCTTCCCATCTTGGCTATTTTGAATAAGGCTGCAGTGCAGCATTTGCAGCCTGTGTCTTTTCGATCCTGGTCTTCTCAGGTGAGAGGCCCAGTGGTGTGCCTGCTGGATTGAATGGTACCTCAGTTTTCACTTTTCAACGCATTTCCTTTCAGTAGTCATTATTGGCTGTTAACCACTTTCCATCCCACCAGCACCTAGAGGTTACACAGTTCTCTGCAACCCCGTCAGCATTTATTGTTGGTAGACTTTTTGCTGACGGTCAGTCGACAGGTGTGAGATGAAACCTTTTGGTTGATTAGATTGCATGAGTCTAATCATTCCTGAGGTTGAGCTTTTACCCATTTTCCTGTTTTTTTGTTTAAAGAGAGTGAGGAATACTTACCTCTGCATACTATCTTCTTGAAACATTCGCCTGTTTTGAATTTCTTTTGTCCATTCCCCACCTGAGCACAATTTTTGACGGCAGGTGTCCTTTACAGCCCTGAGCCCTTGTGAATTTTAAGTGACCAGTAGCTGTGGGTTTAAAGCTGCTCTTGCGGGAAACGGCCACAAGGGGGCAGCATTTCTCCTTTACCAAATCTGGTCACTAAGGCAACAGAGCCTTAATGGAAGTCGTGTTCTAGGTTGTAAATTACAATGGAATGTGCCGGGAAAAAGCCCTTTAAGTGTATGTGTCATTCCTTCTTGTTTGTATTTTTAACAATATTTTTATTCTTTATCACAGCAAATTCGATTACAATGGTTTGTTTGGTCTAGGTGTGCAAGACGTGGTTCCTTCACACATATACATATATCTATTCTTCTTTGGAATCTTTTCCCGTGTAGGTTATGACACAATGTTGAGTAGTCTTCTCTTGGTATTCTGTAGGTCTTTGGTGATTATATATTTCACGTGTGTTTGTATATCTCTGTTCACCTCAATATGGTAATGTACCCAATCCTCACACCTTTCCATTTGGTGAACCTTAAGTTTTTGTACTGAATCTGTGATTGCCTTTCTCTGTGGAAGTATCTTCGTTTGTATCAATTTTTAGGTAACACCTCTATATGGTATGATAGGATATGGGTCTTTCGTTTTCTCACTTACTCCAAGTTGCGTGATTACTTCTAGAGTCATCTATGGTGCTGCAAATGGCATTGCTTCATTTTATCGCTAGCTCATAATCCATCTGTACATGTAGCAGTTCTTCTTTGTCCACCCATCTGTCCGTGGACTTTTTGGTGACTTCCATATCTTGGCTATGGTAATACTGTGCAATGCAGATTTGCCTGCCTCTTTCTTTCCAATTCTGTCTTCTTAGGTTATAGGTCCAGGAATAAGCCTCTGGATCGTACGGTAGCTCAATGTTTACCTTTTAACGGCACCTCCACTCTGCTCTCATGAGTGGCTCTCTCCAGGTTACATCCCACTTAAAGTGGAGGGTTTGCATTTCTCCACAGCACCTTCAGCATTTATTCTTTGTGGTTTTTTACTGATGGTTATTCTGACTGGTGTGAGCTGATACGTCTTTGTGGCTGAATTTGCATGTGTCTCATGATCCATTAAAACTGAGCTTTAAGGCAGGTCCTTTTCATTTTTCAGGCTGTGAGTACCGCTTAGTTCTTCAAAGTGTTTTCTTAAAGTATGTATGTCATAATTTTAAAATTTTTTGGCCATTACCTCCCTGAAGACATTTTGCGGTGACCATTAGCACAGGCTTAAACCTGCGTTTGCAGGTAACGGCCAGAGGGTGGCGGTCTTTCTACGTTCCCCATGCTGGTACTAGGGCAACAGGCCTTCCGGCCAGTGGTGTTCCTCGGTTATAAATTAGAGTGGAATGTGCCTGAAGAAACCCACAAATGCTGATGTCTCCTTACTTATGTTTGTCTTTTAAATTTACCTTATATTTATTATTGGAGCAATATTACATTGTGTACATGGAACAGTTCTTCTTGGTGCGTTCCTCTGTTGATGGACATTTTCATTGCTTCCAAATGTTGGCTATGGTCAATATGGCTGGAGTGCAGGATTGCCAGCCTGTGACGTTTTGATTCTCATTTTCTCAGGGGATAGGCCCAGCAGCGGGTATGACTGATTGACAGGTAGCTCAGTGTTTACCTTTTCAAGGCACTTCCATTGTGTTTTCATTAGTGGCTCTTACCACGTCCCCCTTAGGGCCGAGTGTACGCATTCCTCCACAGTCCCTTCAGCATTTATTTTTTGAAACATTTTTGCTGATGGCCATTCTGACTGCTGTGAGCTGATAGGGTTTTGTAATTTGGGTTTGCATGTCTTTAAAAATTCCTAAAATATATCATTTTCCCACACCTTTTTCTTTCCTCTTCTTTAAAGGAAAAGCTGTGAGTACCACATAGCTCTTGAAATTGTCTTCTTGGAAGGTTGCCCTCTTTTGAAATTTTTGCTCCATTTTTGATCCCAGGATTTATTTGGAGGGCAGGTGTCATTTACAGAATGGCAAGTTGGTGAATATTTAGTGACCTTTAGCAGTGGGTTGAAAGCTGCTGTTGTGGGAAATGGCCACAAGGAGGCAGCATTTCTCCATTCCCAAATCTGAGTACTAGGGCAGCAGAGCCTTTCTGGAAGTCGTGTTCCTAGGTTGTAAATTAGAATGGAATGTGCCAGGAGAAACCCCCATAAGTTTAGGTCTCATTACTTCTTGTTTTTGTTAATTTTTTTAATCGGGGTAAGGACTAGAATATTGTTTGTCCTAGGGGTACACAATCTGATTCAATTGTACATTATATATGTCTACTCTACAGATCCTCTTCCCATGTAAAATATTACAGAGTGTTCTGTAGACCTCCCTTGCTATATGGTCGGTCGTTTTGAAATATGTATATAATATGTATTTGGATATGTATAGTAACACTAATCTCATTTATCCATTCCCCCCACCTTTCCTTTTAGATGAGCATAGTTGGTTTTCTAAGTCTGTGAGTGTCTTTCTCTGTGGAAATATGTTCATTTGTGTCAGTGATTAGATAACGCCTCTAAGGGATATCATAGGATATAGGTCTTTTGCTTTCCGACTTACCTCATGTTTTGTGATTATCTCCAGGCTCATCTCTGGTGCCTCAAAGAGCAGTGTTTCATTGTTTTCCATGGCTAATATTCCATTGTGTACATGGACTCCTTCTTCTTTATCCATTCACCTGTTGATGGACATTTTGGTTGCTTCCCATCTTGGCTATTTTGAATAAGGCTGCAGTGCAGCCTTTGCAGCCTGTGTCTTTTCGATCCTGGTCTTCTCAGGTGAGAGGCCCAGTGGTGTGCCTGTTGCATTGAGTGGTACCTCAATTTTCACTTTTTAACGCAGTTCCTTTTTGTACTCCTTACTGGCTGTTAACCACTTTACATCTCACCAGCACCTAGAGGTTACAGAGTTCTCTACAACCCCGTCAGCATTTATTGTTGGTAGACTTTTTGCTGACGGTCAGTGGACAGGTGTGAGTTGAAACCTTTTGGTTGATTAGATTGCATGAGTCTAATAATTCCTGAGGTTGAGCTTTTACCCATTTTCCTGTTTTTTTGTTTAAAGAGAGTGAGGAATACTTACCTCTGCATACTATCTTCTTGAAACATTCGCCTGTTTTGAATTTCTTTTGTCCATTCCCCACCTGAGCACAATTTTTGACGGCAGGTGTCCTTTACAGCCCTGAGCCCTTGTGAATTTTAAGTGACCAGTAGCTGTGGGTTTAAAGCTGCTCTTGCGGGAAACGGCCACAAGGGGGCAGCATTTCTCCTTTACCAAATCTGGTCACTAGGGCAACAGAGCCTTAATGGAAGTCGTGTTCTAGGTTGTAAGTTACAATGGAATGTGCCGGGAAAAAGCCCTTTAAGTTTATGTGTCATTCCTTCTTGTTTGTATTTTTAACAAAATTTTTATTCTTTATCACAGCAAATTCGATTACAATGGTTTGTTTGGTCTAGGTGTGCAAGACGTGGTTCCTTCACACATATACATATATCTATTCTTCTTTGGAATCTTTTCCCGTGTAGGTTATGACACAATGTTGAGTAGTCTTCTCTTGGTATTCTGTAGGTCTTTGGTGATTATATATTTCACGTGTGTTTGTATATCTCTGTTCACCTCAATATGGTAATGTACCCAATCCTCACACCTTTCCATTTGGTGAACCTTAAGTTTTTGTACTGAATCTGTGATTGCCTTTCTCTGTGGAAGTATCTTCGTTTGTATCAATTTTTAGGTAACACCTCTATATGGTATGATAGGATATGGGTCTTTCGTTTTCTCACTTACTCCAAGTTGCGTGATTACTTCTAGAGTCATCTATGGTGCTGCAAATGGCATTGCTTCATTTTATCGCTAGCTCATAATCCATCTGTACATGTAGCAGTTCTTCTTTGTCCACCCATCTGTCCGTGGACTTTTTGGTGACTTCCATATCTTGGCTATGGTAATACTGTGCAATGCAGATTTGCCTGCCTCTTTCTTTCCAATTCTGTCTTCTTAGGTTATAGGTCCAGGAATAAGCCTCTGGATCGTACGGTAGCTCAATGTTTACCTTTTAACGGCACCTCCACTCTGCTCTCATGAGTGGCTCTCTCCAGGTTACATCCCACTTAAAGTGGAGGGTTTGCATTTCTCCACAGCACCTTCAGCATTTATTCTTTGTGGTTTTTTACTGATGGTTATTCTGACTGGTGTGAGCTGATACGTCTTTGTGGCTGAATTTGCATGTGTCTCATGATCCATTAAAACTGAGCTTTAAGGCAGGTCCTTTTCATTTTTCAGGCTGTGAGTACCGCTTAGTTCTTCAAAGTGTTTTCTTAAAGTATGTATGTCATAATTTTAAAATTTTTTGGCCATTACCTCCCTGAAGACATTTTGCGGTGACCATTAGCACAGGCTTAAACCTGCGTTTGCAGGTAACGGCCAGAGGGTGGCGGTCTTTCTACGTTCCCCATGCTGGTACTAGGGCAACAGGCCTTCCGGCCAGTGGTGTTCCTCGGTTATAAATTAGAGTGGAATGTGCCTGAAGAAACCCACAAATGCTGATGTCTCCTTACTTATGTTTGTCTTTTAAATTTACCTTATATTTATTATTGGAGCAATATTACATTGTGTACATGGAACAGTTCTTCTTGGTGCGTTCCTCTGTTGATGGACATTTTCATTGCTTCCAAATGTTGGCTATGGTCAATATGGCTGGAGTGCAGGATTGCCAGCCTGTGACGTTTTGATTCTCATTTTCTCAGGGGATAGGCCCAGCAGTGGGTATGACTGATTGACGGGTAGCTCAGTGTTTACCTTTTCAAGGCACTTCCATCGTGTTTTCATTAGTGGCTCTTACCACGTCCCCCTTAGGGCCGAGTGTACGCATTCCTCCACAGTCCCTTCAGCATTTATTTTTTGAAACATTTTTGCTGATGGCCATTCTGACTGCTGTGAGCTGATAGGTTTTTGTAATTTGGGTTTGCATGTCTTTAAAAATTCCTAAAATATATCATTTTCCCACACCTTTTTCTTTCCTCTTCTTTAAAGGAAAAGCTGTGAGTACCACATAGCTCTTGAAATTGTCTTCTTGGAAGGTTGCCCTCTTTTGAAATTTTTGCTCCATTTTTGATCCCAGGATTTATTTGGAGGGCAGGTGTCATTTACAGAATGGCAAGTTGGTGAATATTTAGTGACCTTTAGCAGTGGGTTGAAAGCTGCTGTTGTGGGAAATGGCCACAAGGAGGCAGCATTTCTCCATTCCCAAATCTGAGTACTAGGGCAGCAGAGCCTTTCTGGAAGTCGTGTTCCTAGGTTGTAAATTAGAATGGAATGTGCCAGGAGAAACCCCCATAAGTTTAGGTCTCATTACTTCTTGTTTTTGTTAATTTTTTTAATCGGGGTATGGACTAGAATATTGTTTGTCCTAGGGGTACACAATCTGGTTCATTTGTACATTATATATGTCTAGTCTACAGATCCTCTTCCCATGTAAAATATTACAGAGTGTTCTGTAGACCTCCCTTGCTATATGGTCGGTCGTTTTGAAATATGTATATAATATGTATTTGGATATGTATAGTAACACTAATCTCATTTATCCATTCCCCCCACCTTTCCTTTTAGATGAGCATAGTTGGTTTTCTAAGTCTGTGAGTGTCTTTCTCTGTGGAAATATGTTCATTTGTGTCAGTGATTAGATAACGCCTCTAAGGGATATCATAGGATATAGGTCTTTTGCTTTCCGACTTACCTCATGTTTTGTGATTATCTCCAGGCTCATCTCTGGTGCCTCAAAGAGCAGTGTTTCATTGTTTTCCATGGCTAATATTCCATTGTGTACATGGACTCCTTCTTCTTTATCCATTCACCTGTTGATGGACATTTTGGTTGCTTCCCATCTTGGCTATTTTGAATAAGGCTGCAGTGCAGCCTTTGCAGCCTGTGTCTTCTCGATCCTGGTCTTCTCAGGTGAGAGGCCCAGTGGTGTGCCTGCTGGATTGAATGGTACCTCAGTTTTTACTTTTCAACGCAGTTCCTTTCTGTACTCCTTACTGGCTGTTAACCACTTTACATCTCACCAGCACCTATAGGTTACACAGTTCTCTACAACCCCATCAGCATTTATTGTTGGTAGACTTTTTGCTGACGGTCAGTCGACAGGTGTGAGTTGAAACCTTTTGGTTGATTAGATTGCATGAGTCTAATAATTCCTGAGGTTGAGCTTTTACCCATTTTCCTGTTTTTTTGTTTAAAGAGAGTGAGGAATACTTACCTCTGCATACTATCTTCTTGAAACATTCGCCTGTTTTGAATTTCTTTTGTCCATTCCCCACCTGAGCACAATTTTTGACGGCAGGTGTCCTTTACAGCCCTGAGCCCTTGTGAATTTTAAGTGACCAGTAGCTGTGGGTTTAAAGCTGCTCTTGCGGGAAACGGCCACAAGGGGGCAGCATTTCTCCTTTACCAAATCTGGTCACTAGGGCAACAGAGCCTTAATGGAAGTCGTGTTCTAGGTTGTAAGTTACAATGGAATGTGCCGGGAAAAAGCCCTTTAAGTTTATGTGTCATTCCTTCTTGTTTGTATTTTTAACAAAATTTTTATTCTTTATCACAGCAAATTCGATTACAATGGTTTGTTTGGTCTAGGTGTGCAAGACGTGGTTCCTTCACACATATACATATATCTATTCTTCTTTGGAATCTTTTCCCGTGTAGGTTATGACACAATGTTGAGTAGTCTTCTCTTGGTATTCTGTAGGTCTTTGGTGATTATATATTTCACGTGTGTTTGTATATCTCTGTTCACCTCAATATGGTAATGTACCCAATCCTCACACCTTTCCATTTGGTGAACCTTAAGTTTTTGTACTGAATCTGTGATTGCCTTTCTCTGTGGAAGTATCTTCGTTTGTATCAATTTTTAGGTAACACCTCTATGTGGTATGATAGGATACGGGTCTTTCGTTTTCTCACTTACTCCAAGTTGCGTGATAACTTCTAGAGTCATCTATGGTGCTGCAAATGGCATTGCTTCATTTTATCGCTAGCTCATAATCCATCTGTACATGTAGCAGTTCTTCTTTGTACACCCATCTGTCGGTGGACTTTTTGGTGACTTCCATATCTTGGCTATGGTAATACTGTGCAATGCAGATTTGCCTGCCTCTTTCTTTCCAATTCTGTCTTCTTAGGTTATAGGTCCAGGAATAAGCCTCTGGATCGTACGGTAGCTCAATGTTTACCTTTTAACGGCACCTCCACTCTGCTCTCATGAGTGGCTCTCTCCAGGTTACATCCCACTTAAAGTGGAGGGTTTGCATTTCTCCACAGCACCTTCAGCATTTATTCTTTGTGGTTTTTTACTGATGGTTATTCTGACTGGTGTGAGCTGATACGTCTTTGTGGCTGAATTTGCATGTGTCTCATGATCCATTAAAACTGAGCTTTAAGGCAGGTCCTTTTCATTTTTCAGGCTGTGAGTACCGCTTAGTTCTTCAAAGTGTTTTCTTAAAGTATGTATGTCATAATTTTAAAATTTTTTGGCCATTACCTCCCTGAAGACATTTTGCGGTGACCATTAGCACAGGCTTAAACCTGCGTTTGCAGGTAACGGCCAGAGGGTGGCGGTCTTTCTACGTTCCCCATGCTGGTACTAGGGCAACAGGCCTTCCGGCCAGTGGTGTTCCTCGGTTATAAATTAGAGTGGAATGTGCCTGAAGAAACCCACAAATGCTGATGTCTCCTTACTTATGTTTGTCTTTTAAATTTACCTTATATTTATTATTGGAGCAATATTACATTGTGTACATGGAACAGTTCTTCTTGGTGGGTTCCTCTGTTGATGGACATTTTCATTGCTTCCAAATGTTGGCTATGGTCAATATGGCTGGAGTGCAGGGTTGCCAGCCTGTGACGTTTTGATTCTCATTTTCTCAGGGGATAGGCCCAGCAGTGGGTATGACTGATTGACGGGTAGCTCAGTGTTTACCTTTTCAAGGCACTTCCATTGTGTTTTCATTAGTGGCTCTTACCACGTCCCCCTTAGGGCCGAGTGTACGCATTCCTCCACAGTCCCTTCAGCATTTATTTTTTGAAACATTTTTGCTGATGGCCATTCTGACTGCTGTGAGCTGATAGGGTTTTGTAATTTGGGTTTGCATGTCTTTAAAAATTCCTAAAATATATCATTTTCCCACACCTTTTTCTTTCCTCTTCTTTAAAGGAAAAGCTGTGAGTACCACATAGCTCTTGAAATTGTCTTCTTGGAAGGTTGCCCTCTTTTGAAATTTTTGCTCCATTTTTGATCCCAGGATTTATTTGGAGGGCAGGTGTCATTTACAGAATTGCAAGTTGGTGAATATTTAGTGACCTTTAGCAGTGGGTTGAAAGCTGCTGTTGTGGGAAATGGCCACAAGGAGGCAGCATTTCTCCATTCCCAAATCTGAGTACTAGGGCAGCAGAGCCTTTCTGGAAGTCGTGTTCCTAGGTTGTAAATTAGAATGGAATGTGCCAGGAGAAACCCCCATAAGTTTAGGTCTCATTACTTCTTGTTTTTGTTAATTTTTTTAATCGGGGTAAGGACTAGAATATTGTTTGTCCTAGGGGTACACAATCTGGTTCATTTGTACATTATATATGTCTACTCTACAGATCCTCTTCCCATGTAAAATATTACAGAGTGTTCTGTAGACCTCCCTTGCTATATGGTCGGTCGTTTTGAAATATGTATATAATATGTATTTGGATATGTATAGTAACACTAATCTCATTTATCCATTCCCCCCACCTTTCCTTTTAGATGAGCATAGTTGGTTTTCTAAGTCTGTGAGTGTCTTTCTCTGTGGAAATATGTTCATTTGTGTCAGTGATTAGATAACGCCTCTAAGGGATATCATAGGATATAGGTCTTTTGCTTTCCGACTTACCTCATGTTTTGTGATTATCTCCAGGCTCATCTCTGGTGCCTCAAAGAGCAGTGTTTCATTGTTTTCCATGGCTAATATTCCATTGTGTACATGGACTCCTTCTTCTTTATCCATTCACCTGTTGATGGACATTTTGGTTGCTTCCCATCTTGGCTATTTTGAATAAGGCTGCAGTGCAGCCTTTGCAGCCTGTGTCTTTTCGATCCTGGTCTTCTCAGGTGAGAGGCCCAGTGGTGTGCCTGTTGCATTGAGTGGTACCTCAATTTTCACTTTTTAACGCAGTTCCTTTTTGTACTCCTTACTGGCTGTTAACCACTTTACATCTCACCAGCACCTAGAGGTTACAGAGTTCTCTACAACCCCGTCAGCATTTATTGTTGGTAGACTTTTTGCTGACGGTCAGTGGACAGGTGTGAGTTGAAACCTTTTGGTTGATTAGATTGCATGAGTCTAATAATTCCTGAGGTTGAGCTTTTACCCATTTTCCTGTTTTTTTGTTTAAAGAGAGTGAGGAATACTTACCTCTGCATACTATCTTCTTGAAACATTCGCCTGTTTTGAATTTCTTTTGTCCATTCCCCACCTGAGCACAATTTTTGACGGCAGGTGTCCTTTACAGCCCTGAGCCCTTGTGAATTTTAAGTGACCAGTAGCTGTGGGTTTAAAGCTGCTCTTGCGGGAAACGGCCACAAGGGGGCAGCATTTCTCCTTTACCAAATCTGGTCACTAGGGCAACAGAGCCTTAATGGAAGTCGTGTTCTAGGTTGTAAATTACAATGGAATGTGCCGGGAAAAAGCCCTTTAAGTGTATGTGTCATTCCTTCTTGTTTGTATTTTTAACAAAATTTTTATTCTTTATCACAGCAAATTCGATTACAATGGTTTGTTTGGTCTAGGTGTGCAAGACGTGGTTCCTTCACACATATACATATATCTATTCTTCTTTGGAATCTTTTCCCGTGTAGGTTATGACACAATATTGAGTAGTCTTCTCTTGGTATTCTGTAGGTCTTTGGTGATTATATATTTCACGTGTGTTTGTATATCTCTGTTCACCTCAATATGGTAATGTACCCAATCCTCACACCTTTCCATTTGGTGAACCTTAAGTTTTTGTACTGAATCTGTGATTGCCTTTCTCTGTGGAAGTATCTTCGTTTGTATCAATTTTTAGGTAACACCTCTATGTGGTATGATAGGATATGGGTCTTTCGTTTTCTCACTTACTCCAAGTTGCGTGATTACTTCTAGAGTCATCTATGGTGCTGCAAATGGCATTGCTTCATTTTATCGCTAGCTCATAATCCATCTGTACATGTAGCAGTTCTTCTTTGTCCACCCATCTGTCCGTGGACTTTTTGGTGACTTCCATATCTTGGCTATGGTAATACTGTGCAATGCAGATTTGCCTGCCTCTTTCTTTCCAATTCTGTCTTCTTAGGTTATAGGTCCAGGAATAAGCCTCTGGATCGTACGGTAGCTCAATGTTTACCTTTTAACGGCACCTCCACTCTGCTCTCATGAGTGGCTCTCTCCAGGTTACATCCCACTTAAAGTGGAGGGTTTGCGTTTCTCCACAGCACCTTCAGAATTTATTCTTTGTGGTTTTTACTGATGGTTATTCTGACTGGTGTGAGCTGATACGTCTTTGTGGCTGAATTTGCATGTGTCTCATGATCCATTAAAACTGAGCTTTAAGGCAGGTCCTTTTCATTTTTCAGGCTGTGAGTACAGCTTAGTTCTTCAAAGTGTTTTCTTAAAGTATGTATGTCATAATTTTAAAATTTTTTGGCCATTACCTCCCTGAAGACATTTTGCGGTGACCATTAGCACAGGCTTAAACCTGCGTTTGCAGGTAACGGCCAGAGGGTGGCGGTCTTTCTACGTTCCCCATGCTGGTAATAGGGCAACAGGCCTTCCGGCCAGTGGTGTTCCTCGGTTATAAATTAGAGTGGAATGTGCCTGAAGAAACCCACAAATGCTGATGTCTCCTTACTTATGTTTGTCTTTTAAATTTACCTTATATTTATTATTGGAGCAATATTACATTGTGTACATGGAACAGTTCTTCTTGGTGGGTTCCTCTGTTGATGGACATTTTCATTGCTTCCAAATGTTGGCTATGGTCAATATGGCTGGAGTGCAGGGTTGCCAGCCTGTGACGTTTTGATTCTCATTTTCTCAGGGGATAGGCCCAGCAGTGGGTATGACTGATTGACGGGTAGCTCAGTGTTTACCTTTTCAAGGCACTTCCATTGTGTTTTCATTAGTGGCTCTTACCACGTCCCCCTTAGGGCCGAGTGTACGCATTCCTCCACAGTCCCTTCAGCATTTATTTTTTGAAACATTTTTGCTGATGGCCATTCTGACTGCTGTGAGCTGATAGGGTTTTGTAATTTGGGTTTGCATGTCTTTAAAAATTCCTAAAATATATCATTTTCCCACACCTTTTTCTTTCCTCTTCTTTAAAGGAAAAGCTGTGAGTACCACATAGCTCTTGAAATTGTCTTCTTGGAAGGTTGCCCTCTTTTGAAATTTTTGCTCCATTTTTGATCCCAGGATTTATTTGGAGGGCAGGTGTCATTTACAGAATTGCAAGTTGGTGAATATTTAGTGACCTTTAGCAGTGGGTTGAAAGCTGCTGTTGTGGGAAATGGCCACAAGGAGGCAGCATTTCTCCATTCCCAAATCTGAGTACTAGGGCAGCAGAGCCTTTCTGGAAGTCGTGTTCCTAGGTTGTAAATTAGAATGGAATGTGCCAGGAGAAACCCCCATAAGTTTAGGTCTCATTACTTCTTGTTTTTGTTAATTTTTTTAATCGGGGTAAGGACTAGAATATTGTTTGTCCTAGGGGTACACAATCTGGTTCATTTGTACATTATATATGTCTACTCTACAGATCCTCTTCCCATGTAAAATATTACAGAGTGTTCTGTAGACCTCCCTTGCTATATGGTCGGTCGTTTTGAAATATGTATATAATATGTATTTGGATATGTATAGTAACACTAATCTCATTTATCCATTCCCCCCACCTTTCCTTTTAGATGAGCATAGTTGGTTTTCTAAGTCTGTGAGTGTCTTTCTCTGTGGAAATATGTTCATTTGTGTCAGTGATTAGATAACGCCTCTAAGGGATATCATAGGATATAGGTCTTTTGCTTTCCGACTTACCTCATGTTTTGTGATTATCTCCAGGCTCATCTCTGGTGCCTCAAAGAGCAGTGTTTCATTGTTTTCCATGGCTAATATTCCATTGTGTACATGGACTCCTTCTTCTTTATCCATTCACCTGTTGATGGACATTTTGGTTGCTTCCCATCTTGGCTATTTTGAATAAGGCTGCAGTGCAGCCTTTGCAGCCTGTGTCTTTTCGATCCTGGTCTTCTCAGGTGAGAGGCCCAGTGGTGTGCCTGTTGCATTGAGTGGTACCTCAATTTTCACTTTTCAACGCAGTTCCTTTTGGTACTCCTTACTGGCTGTTAACCACTTTACATCTCACCAGCACCTAGAGGTTACACAGTTCTCTACAACCCCGTCAGCATTTATTGTTGGTAGACTTTTTGCTGACGGTCAGTCGACAGGTGTGAGTTGAAACCTTTTGGTTGATTAGATTGCATGAGTCTAATCATTCCTGAGGTTGAGCTTTTACCCATTTTCCTGTTTTTTTGTTTAAAGAGAGTGAGGAATACTTACCTCTGCATACTATCTTCTTGAAACATTCGCCTGTTTTGAATTTCTTTTGTCCATTCCCCACCTGAGCACAATTTTTGACGGCAGGTGTCCTTTACAGCCCTGAGCCCTTGTGAATTTTAAGTGACCAGTAGCTGTGGGTTTAAAGCTGCTCTTGCGGGAAACGGCCACAAGGGGGCAGCATTTCTCCTTTACCAAATCTGGTCACTAGGGCAACAGAGCCTTAATGGAAGTCGTGTTCTAGGTTGTAAAGTACAATGGAATGTGCCGGGAAAAAGCCCTTTAAGTGTATGTGTCATTCCTTCTTGTTTGTATTTTTAACAAAATTTTTATTCTTTATCACAGCAAATTCGATTACAATGGTTTGTTTGGTCTAGGTGTGCAAGATGTGGTTCCTTCACACATATACATATATCTATTCTTCTTTGGAATCTTTTCCCGTGTAGGTTATGACACAATGTTGAGTAGTCTTCTCTTGGTATTCTGTAGGTCTTTGGTGATTATATATTTCACGTGTGATTGTATATCTCTGTTCACCTCAATATGGTAATGTACCCAATCCTCACACCTTTCCATTTGGTGAACCTTAAGTTTTTGTACTGAATCTGTGATTGCCTTTCTCTGTGGAAGTATCTTCGTTTGTATCAATTTTTAGGTAACACCTCTATGTGGTATGATAGGATATGTGTCTTTCGCTTTCTCACTTACTCCAAGTTGCGTGATTACTTCTAGAGTCATCTATGGTGCTGCAAATGGCATTGTTTCATTTTATCGCTAGCTCATAATCCATCTGTACATGTAGCAGATCTTCTTTGTCCACCCATCTGTCGGTGGACTTTTTGGTGACTTCCATATCTTGGCTATGGTAATACTGTGCAATGCAGATTTGCCTGCCTCTTTCTTTCCAATTCTGTCTTCTTAGGTTATAGGTCCAGGAATAAGCCTCTGGATCGTACGGTAGCTCAATGTTTACCTTTTAACGGCACCTCCACTCTGCTCTCATGAGTGGCTCTCTCCAGGTTACATCCCACTTAAAGTGGAGGGTTTGCATTTCTCCACAGCACCTTCAGCATTTATTCTTTGTGGTTTTTTACTGATGGTTATTCTGACTGGTGTGAGCTGATACGTCTTTGTGGCTGAATTTGCATGTGTCTCATGATCCATTAAAACTGAGCTTTAAGGCAGGTCCTTTTCATTTTTCAGGCTGTGAGTACAGCTTAGTTCTTCAAAGTGTTTTCTTAAAGTATGTATGTCATAATTTTAAAATTTTTTCGCCATTACCTCCCTGAAGACATTTTGCGGTGACCATTAGCACAGGCTTAAACCTGCGTTTGCAGGTAACGGCCAGAGGGTGGCAGTCTTTCTACGTTCCCCATGCTGGTACTAGGGCAACAGGCCTTCCGGCCAGTGGTGTTCCTCGGTTATAAATTAGAGTGGATTGTGCCTGAAGAAACCCACAAATGCTGATGTCTCCTTACTTATGTTTGTCTTTTAAATTTACCTTATATTTATTATTGGAGCAATATTACATTGTGTACATGGAACAGTTCTTCTTGGTGCGTTCCTCTGTTGATGGACATTTTCATTGCTTCCAAATGTTGGCTATGGTCAATATGGCTGGAGTGCAGGATTGCCAGCCTGTGACGTTTTGATTCTCATTTTCTCAGGGGATAGGCCCAGCAGTGGGTATGACTGATTGACGGGTAGCTCAGTGTTTACCTTTTCAAGGCACTTCCATCGTGTTTTCATTAGTGGCTCTTACCACGTCCCCCTTAGGGCCGAGTGTACGCATTCCTCCACAGTCCCTTCAGCATTTATTTTTTGAAACATTTTTGCTGATGGCCATTCTGACTGCTGTGAGCTGATAGGTTTTTGTAATTTGGGTTTGCATGTCTTTAAAAATTCCTAAAATATATCATTTTCCCACACCTTTTTCTTTCCTCTTCTTTAAAGGAAAAGCTGTGAGTACCACATAGCTCTTGAAATTGTCTTCTTGGAAGGTTGCCCTCTTTTGAAATTTTTGCTCCATTTTTGATCCCAGGATTTATTTGGAGGGCAGGTGTCATTTACAGAATGGCAAGTTGGTGAATATTTAGTGACCTTTAGCAGTGGGTTGAAAGCTGCTGTTGTGGGAAATGGCCACAAGGAGGCAGCATTTCTCCATTCCCAAATCTGAGTACTAGGGCAGCAGAGCCTTTCTGGAAGTCGTGTTCCTAGGTTGTAAATTAGAATGGAATGTGCCAGGAGAAACCCCCATAAGTTTAGGTCTCATTACTTCTTGTTTTTGTTAATTTTTTTAATCGGGGTATGGACTAGAATATTGTTTGTCCTAGGGGTACACAATCTGGTTCATTTGTACATTATATATGTCTAGTCTACAGATCCTCTTCCCATGTAAAATATTACAGAGTGTTCTGTAGACCTCCCTTGCTATATGGTCGGTCGTTTTGAAATATGTATATAATATGTATTTGGATATGTATAGTAACACTAATCTCATTTATCCATTCCCCCCACCTTTCCTTTTAGATGAGCATAGTTGGTTTTCTAAGTCTGTGAGTGTCTTTCTCTGTGGAAATATGTTCATTTGTGTCAGTGATTAGATAACGCCTCTAAGGGATATCATAGGATATAGGTCTTTTGCTTTCCGACTTACCTCATGTTTTGTGATTATCTCCAGGCTCATCTCTGGTGCCTCAAAGAGCAGTGTTTCATTGTTTTCCATGGCTAATATTCCATTGTGTACATGGACTCCTTCTTCTTTATCCATTCACCTGTTGATGGACATTTTGGTTGCTTCCCATCTTGGCTATTTTGAATAAGGCTGCAGTGCAGCCTTTGCAGCCTGTGTCTTCTCGATCCTGGTCTTCTCAGGTGAGAGGCCCAGTGGTGTGCCTGCTGGATTGAATGGTACCTCAGTTTTTACTTTTCAACGCAGTTCCTTTCTGTACTCCTTACTGGCTGTTAACCACTTTACATCTCACCAGCACCTATAGGTTACACAGTTCTCTACAACCCCATCAGCATTTATTGTTGGTAGACTTTTTGCTGACGGTCAGTCGACAGGTGTGAGTTGAAACCTTTTGGTTGATTAGATTGCATGAGTCTAATCATTCCTGAGGTTGAGCTTTTACCCATTTTCCTGTTTTTTTGTTTAAAGAGAGTGAGGAATACTTACCTCTGCATACTATCTTCTTGAAACATTCGCCTGTTTTGAATTTCTTTTGTCCATTCCCCACCTGAGCACAATTTTTGACGGCAGGTGTCCTTTACAGCCCTGAGCCCTTGTGAATTTTAAGTGACCAGTAGCTGTGGGTTTAAAGCTGCTCTTGCGGGAAACGGCCACAAGGGGGCAGCATTTCTCCTTTACCAAATCTGGTCACTAGGGCAACAGAGCCTTAATGGAAGTCGTGTTCTAGGTTGTAAGTTACAATGGAATGTGCCGGGAAAAAGCCCTTTAAGTTTATGTGTCATTCCTTCTTGTTTGTATTTTTAACAAAATTTTTATTCTTTATCACAGCAAATTCGATTACAATGGTTTGTTTGGTCTAGGTGTGCAAGACGTGGTTCCTTCACACATATACATATATCTATTCTTCTTTGGAATCTTTTCCCGTGTAGGTTATGACACAATGTTGAGTAGTCTTCTCTTGGTATTCTGTAGGTCTTTGGTGATTATATATTTCACGTGTGTTTGTATATCTCTGTTCACCTCAATATGGTAATGTACCCAATCCTCACACCTTTCCATTTGGTGAACCTTAAGTTTTTGTACTGAATCTGTGATTGCCTTTCTCTGTGGAAGTATCTTCGTTTGTATCAATTTTTAGGTAACACCTCTATGTGGTATGATAGGATATGGGTCTTTCGTTTTCTCACTTACTCCAAGTTGCGTGATAACTTCTAGAGTCATCTATGGTGCTGCAAATGGCATTGCTTCATTTTATCGCTAGCTCATAATCCATCTGTACATGTAGCAGTTCTTCTTTGTACACCCATCTGTCGGTGGACTTTTTGGTGACTTCCATATCTTGGCTATGGTAATACTGTGCAATGCAGATTTGCCTGCCTCTTTCTTTCCAATTCTGTCTTCTTAGGTTATAGGTCCAGGAATAAGCCTCTGGATCGTACGGTAGCTCAATGTTTACCTTTTAACGGCACCTCCACTCTGCTCTCATGAGTGGCTCTCTCCAGGTTACATCCCACTTAAAGTGGAGGGTTTGCATTTCTCCACAGCACCTTCAGCATTTATTCTTTGTGGTTTTTTACTGATGGTTATTCTGACTGGTGTGAGCTGATACGTCTTTGTGGCTGAATTTGCATGTGTCTCATGATCCATTAAAACTGAGCTTTAAGGCAGGTCCTTTTCATTTTTCAGGCTGTGAGTACCGCTTAGTTCTTCAAAGTGTTTTCTTAAAGTATGTATGTCATAATTTTAAAATTTTTTGGCCATTACCTCCCTGAAGACATTTTGCGGTGACCATTAGCACAGGCTTAAACCTGCGTTTGCAGGTAACGGCCAGAGGGTGGCGGTCTTTCTACGTTCCCCATGCTGGTACTAGGGCAACAGGCCTTCTGGCCAGTGGTGTTCCTCGGTTATAAATTAGAGTGGAATGTGCCTGAAGAAACCCACAAATGCTGATGTCTCCTTACTTATGTTTGTCTTTTAAATTTACCTTATATTTATTATTGGAGCAATATTACATTGTGTACATGGAACAGTTCTTCTTGGTGCGTTCCTCTGTTGATGGACATTTTCATTGCTTCCAAATGTTGGCTATGGTCAATATGGCTGGAGTGCAGGATTGCCAGCCTGTGACGTTTTGATTCTCATTTTCTCAGGGGATAGGCCCAGCAGTGGGTATGACTGATTGACGGGTAGCTCAGTGTTTACCTTTTCAAGGCACTTCCATCGTGTTTTCATTAGTGGCTCTTACCACGTCCCCCTTAGGGCCGAGTGTACGCATTCCTCCACAGTCCCTTCAGCATTTATTTTTTGAAACATTTTTGCTGATGGCCATTCTGACTGCTGTGAGCTGATAGGTTTTTGTAATTTGGGTTTGCATGTCTTTAAAAATTCCTAAAATATATCATTTTCCCACACCTTTTTCTTTCCTCTTCTTTAAAGGAAAAGCTGTGAGTACCACATAGCTCTTGAAATTGTCTTCTTGGAAGGTTGCCCTCTTTTGAAATTTTTGCTCCATTTTTGATCCCAGGATTTATTTGGAGGGCAGGTGTCATTTACAGAATGGCAAGTTGGTGAATATTTAGTGACCTTTAGCAGTGGGTTGAAAGCTGCTGTTGTGGGAAATGGCCACAAGGAGGCAGCATTTCTCCATTCCCAAATCTGAGTACTAGGGCAGCAGAGCCTTTCTGGAAGTCGTGTTCCTAGGTTGTAAATTAGAATGGAATGTGCCAGGAGAAACCCCCATAAGTTTAGGTCTCATTACTTCTTGTTTTTGTTAATTTTTTTAATCGGGGTAAGGACTAGAATATTGTTTGTCCTAGGGGTACACAATCTGGTTCATTTGTACATTATATATGTCTACTCTACAGATCCTCTTCCCATGTAAAATATTACAGAGTGTTCTGTAGACCTCGCTTGCTATATGGTCGGTCGTTTTGAAATATGTATATAATATGTATTTGGATATGTATAGTAACACTAATCTCATTTATCCATTCCCCCCACCTTTCCTTTTAGATGAGCATAGTTGGTTTTCTAAGTCTGTGAGTGTCTTTCTCTGTGGAAATATGTTCATTTGTGTCAGTGATTAGATAACGCCTCTAAGGGATATCATAGGATATAGGTCTTTTGCTTTCCGACTTACCTCATGTTTTGTGATTATCTCCAGGCTCATCTCTGGTGCCTCAAAGAGCAGTGTTTCATTGTTTTCCATGGCTAATATTCCATTGTGTACATGGACTCCTTCTTCTTTATCCATTCACCTGTTGATGGACATTTTGGTTGCTTCCCATCTTGGCTATTTTGAATAAGGCTGCAGTGCAGCATTTGCAGCCTGTGTCTTTTCGATCCTGGTCTTCTCAGGTGAGAGGCCCAGTGGTGTGCCTGCTGGATTGAATGGTACCTCAGTTTTCACTTTTCAACGCATTTCCTTTCAGTAGTCATTATTGGCTGTTAACCACTTTCCATCCCACCAGCACCTAGAGGTTACACAGTTCTCTGCAACCCCGTCAGCATTTATTGTTGGTAGACTTTTTGCTGACGGTCAGTCGACAGGTGTGAGATGAAACCTTTTGGTTGATTAGATTGCATGAGTCTAATCATTCCTGAGGTTGAGCTTTTACCCATTTTCCTGTTTTTTTGTTTAAAGAGAGTGAGGAATACTTACCTCTGCATACTATCTTCTTGAAACATTCGCCTGTTTTGAATTTCTTTTGTCCATTCCCCACCTGAGCACAATTTTTGACGGCAGGTGTCCTTTACAGCCCTGAGCCCTTGTGAATTTTAAGTGACCAGTAGCTGTGGGTTTAAAGCTGCTCTTGCGGGAAACGGCCACAAGGGGGCAGCATTTCTCCTTTACCAAATCTGGTCACTAGGGCAACAGAGCCTTAATGGAAGTCGTGTTCTAGGTTGTAAATTACAATGGAATGTGCCGGGAAAAAGCCCTTTAAGTTTATGTGTCATTCCTTCTTGTTTGTATTTTTAACAAAATTTTTATTCTTTATCACAGCAAATTCGATTACAATGGTTTGTTTGGTCTAGGTGTGCAAGACGTGGTTCCTTCACACATATACATACATCTATTCTTCTTTGGAATCTTTTCCCGTGTAGGTTATGACACAATGTTGAGTAGTCTTCTCCTGGTATTCTGTAGGTCTTTGGTGATTATATATTTCACGTGTGTTTGTATATCTCTGTTCACCTCAATATGGTAATGTACCCAATCCTCACACCTTTCCATTTGGTGAACCTTAAGTTTTTGTACTGAATCTGTGATTGCCTTTCTCTGTGGAAGTATCTTCGTTTGTATCAATTTTTAGGTAACACCTCTATGTGGTATGATAGGATATGTGTCTTTCGCTTTCTCACTTACTCCAAGTTGCGTGATTACTTCTAGAGTCATCTATGGTGCTGCAAATGGCATTGTTTCATTTTATCGCTAGCTCATAATCCATCTGTACATGTAGCAGTTCTTCTTTGTCCACCCATCTGTCGGTGGACTTTTTGGTGACTTCCATATCTTGGCTATGGTAATACTGTGCAATGCAGATTTGCCTGCCTCTTTCTTTCCAATTCTGTCTTCTTAGGTTATAGGTCCAGGAATAAGCCTCTGGATCGTACGGTAGCTCAATGTTTACCTTTTAACGGCACCTCCACTCTGCTCTCATGAGTGGCTCTCTCCAGGTTACATCCCACTTAAAGTGGAGGGTTTGCATTTCTCCACAGCACCTTCAGCATTTATTCTTTGTGGTTTTTTACTGATGGTTATTCTGACTGGTGTGAGCTGATACATCTTTGTGGCTGAATTTGCATGTGTCTCATGATCCATTAAAACTGAGCTTTAAGGCAGGTCCTTTTCATTTTTCAGGCTGTGAGTACCGCTTAGTTCTTCAAAGTGTTTTCTTAAAGTATGTATGTCATAATTTTAAAATTTTTTGGCCATTACCTCCCTGAAGACATTTTGCGGTGACCATTAGCACAGGCTTAAACCTGCGTTTGCAGGTAACGGCCAGAGGGTGGCGGTCTTTCTACGTTCCCCATGCTGGTACTAGGGCAACAGGCCTTCTGGCCAGTGGTGTTCCTCGGTTATAAATTAGAGTGGAATGTGCCTGAAGAAACCCACAAATGCTGATGTCTCCTTACTTATGTTTGTCTTTTAAATTTACCTTATATTTATTATTGGAGCAATATTACATTGTGTACATGGAACAGTTCTTCTTGGTGCGTTCCTCTGTTGATGGACATTTTCATTGCTTCCAAATGTTGGCTATGGTCAATATGGCTGGAGTGCAGGATTGCCAGCCTGTGACGTTTTGATTCTCATTTTCTCAGGGGATATGCCCAGCAGTGGGTATGACTGATTGACGGGTAGCTCAGTGTTTACCTTTTCAAGGCACTTCCATCGTGTTTTCATTAGTGGCTCTTACCACGTCCCCCTTAGGGCCGAGTGTACGCATTCCTCCACAGTCCCTTCAGCATTTATTTTTTGAAACATTTTTGCTGATGGCCATTCTGACTGCTGTGAGCTGATAGGTTTTTGTAATTTGGGTTTGCATGTCTTTAAAAATTCCTAAAATATATCATTTTCCCACACCTTTTTCTTTCCTCTTCTTTAAAGGAAAAGCTGTGAGTACCACATAGCTCTTGAAATTGTCTTCTTGGAAGGTTGCCCTCTTTTGAAATTTTTGCTCCATTTTTGATCCCAGGATTTATTTGGAGGGCAGGTGTCATTTACAGAATGGCAAGTTGGTGAATATTTAGTGACCTTTAGCAGTGGGTTGAAAGCTGCTGTTGTGGGAAATGGCCACAAGGAGGCAGCATTTCTCCATTCCCAAATCTGAGTACTAGGGCAGCAGAGCCTTTCTGGAAGTCGTGTTCCTAGGTTGTAAATTAGAATGGAATGTGCCAGGAGAAACCCCCATAAGTTTAGGTCTCATTACTTCTTGTTTTTGTTAATTTTTTTAATCGGGGTAAGGACTAGAATATTGTTTGTCCTAGGGGTACACAATCTGGTTCATTTGTACATTATATATGTCTACTCTACAGATCCTCTTCCCATGTAAAATATTACAGAGTGTTCTGTAGACCTCGCTTGCTATATGGTCGGTCGTTTTGAAATATGTATATAATATGTATTTGGATATGTATAGTAACACTAATCTCATTTATCCATTCCCCCCACCTTTCCTTTTAGATGAGCATAGTTGGTTTTCTAAGTCTGTGAGTGTCTTTCTCTGTGGAAATATGTTCATTTGTGTCAGTGATTAGATAACGCCTCTAAGGGATATCATAGGATATAGGTCTTTTGCTTTCCGACTTACCTCATGTTTTGTGATTATCTCCAGGCTCATCTCTGGTGCCTCAAAGAACAGTGTTTCATTGTTTTCCATGGCTAATATTCCATTGTGTACATGGACTCCTTCTTCTTTATCCATTCACCTGTTGATGGACATTTTGGTTGCTTCCCATCTTGGCTATTTTGAATAAGGCTGCAGTGCAGCATTTGCAGCCTGTGTCTTTTCGATCCTGGTCTTCTCAGGTGAGAGGCCCAGTGGTGTGCCTGCTGGATTGAATGGTACCTCAGTTTTCACTTTTCAACGCATTTCCTTTCAGTAGTCATTATTGGCTGTTAACCACTTTCCATCCCACCAGCACCTAGAGGTTACACAGTTCTCTGCAACCCCGTCAGCATTTATTGTTGGTAGACTTTTTGCTGACGGTCAGTCGACAGGTGTGAGATGAAACCTTTTGGTTGATTAGATTGCATGAGTCTAATCATTCCTGAGGTTGAGCTTTTACCCATTTTCCTGTTTTTTTGTTTAAAGAGAGTGAGGAATACTTACCTCTGCATACTATCTTCTTGAAACATTCGCCTGTTTTGAATTTCTTTTGTCCATTCCCCACCTGAGCACAATTTTTGACGGCAGGTGTCCTTTACAGCCCTGAGCCCTTGTGAATTTTAAGTGACCAGTAGCTGTGGGTTTAAAGCTGCTCTTGCGGGAAACGGCCACAAGGGGGCAGCATTTCTCCTTTACCAAATCTGGTCACTAAGGCAACAGAGCCTTAATGGAAGTCGTGTTCTAGGTTGTAAATTACAATGGAATGTGCCGGGAAAAAGCCCTTTAAGTGTATGTGTCATTCCTTCTTGTTTGTATTTTTAACAATATTTTTATTCTTTATCACAGCAAATTCGATTACAATGGTTTGTTTGGTCTAGGTGTGCAAGACGTGGTTCCTTCACACATATACATATATCTATTCTTCTTTGGAATCTTTTCCCGTGTAGGTTATGACACAATGTTGAGTAGTCTTCTCTTGGTATTCTGTAGGTCTTTGGTGATTATATATTTCACGTGTGTTTGTATATCTCTGTTCACCTCAATATGGTAATGTACCCAATCCTCACACCTTTCCATTTGGTGAACCTTAAGTTTTTGTACTGAATCTGTGATTGCCTTTCTCTGTGGAAGTATCTTCGTTTGTATCAATTTTTAGGTAACACCTCTATATGGTATGATAGGATATGGGTCTTTCGTTTTCTCACTTACTCCAAGTTGCGTGATTACTTCTAGAGTCATCTATGGTGCTGCAAATGGCATTGCTTCATTTTATCGCTAGCTCATAATCCATCTGTACATGTAGCAGTTCTTCTTTGTCCACCCATCTGTCGGTGGACTTTTTGGTGACTTCCATATCTTGGCTATGGTAATACTGTGCAATGCAGATTTGCCTGCCTCTTTCTTTCCAATTCTGTCTTCTTAGGTTATAGGTCCAGGAATAAGCCTCTGGATCGTACGGTAGCTCAATGTTTACCTTTTAACGGCACCTCCACTCTGCTCTCATGAGTGGCTCTCTCCAGGTTACATCCCACTTAAAGTGGAGGGTTTGCATTTCTCCACAGCACCTTCAGCATTTATTCTTTGTGGTTTTTTACTGATGGTTATTCTGACTGGTGTGAGCTGATACGTCTTTGTGGCTGAATTTGCATGTGTCTCATGATCCATTAAAACTGAGCTTTAAGGCAGGTCCTTTTCATTTTTCAGGCTGTGAGTACCGCTTAGTTCTTCAAAGTGTTTTCTTAAAGTATGTATGTCATAATTTTAAAATTTTTTGGCCATTACCTCCCTGAAGACATTTTGCGGTGACCATTAGCACAGGCTTAAACCTGCGTTTGCAGGTAACGGCCAGAGGGTGGCGGTCTTTCTACGTTCCCCATGCTGGTACTAGGGCAACAGGCCTTCCGGCCAGTGGTGTTCCTCGGTTATAAATTAGAGTGGAATGTGCCTGAAGAAACCCACAAATGCTGATGTCTCCTTACTTATGTTTGTCTTTTAAATTTACCTTATATTTATTATTGGAGCAATATTACATTGTGTACATGGAAGAGTTCTTCTTGGTGCGTTCCTCTGTTGATGGACATTTTCATTGCTTCCAAATGTTGGCTATGGTCAATATGGCTGGAGTGCAGGATTGCCAGCCTGTGACGTTTTGATTCTCATTTTCTCAGGGGATAGGCCCAGCAGTGGGTATGACTGATTGACGGGTAGCTCAGTGTTTACCTTTTCAAGGCACTTCCATTGTGTTTTCATTAGTGGCTCTTACCACGTCCCCCTTAGGGCCGAGTGTACGCATTCCTCCACAGTCCATTCAGCATTTATTTTTTGAAACATTTTTGCTGATGGCCATTCTGACTGCTGTGAGCTGATAGGTTTTTGTAATTTGGGTTTGCATGTCTTTAAAAATTCCTAAAATATATCATTTTCCCACACCTTTTTCTTTCCTCTTCTTTAAAGGAAAAGCTGTGAGTACCACATAGCTCTTGAAATTGTCTTCTTGGAAGGTTGCCCTCTTTTGAAATTTTTGCTCCATTTTTGATCCCAGGATTTATTTGGAGGGCAGGTGTCATTTACAGAATGGCAAGTTGGTGAATATTTAGTGACCTTTAGCAGTGGGTTGAAAGCTGCTGTTGTGGGAAATGGCCACAAGGAGGCAGCATTTCTCCATTCCCAAATCTGAGTACTAGGGCAGCAGAGCCTTTCTGGAAGTCGTGTTCCTAGGTTGTAAACTAGAATGGAATGTGCCAGGAGAAACCCCCATAAGTTTAGGTCTCATTACTTCTTGTTTTTGTTAATTTTTTTAATCGGGGTAAGGACTAGAATATTGTTTGTCCTAGGGGTACACAATCTGGTTCATTTGTACATTATATATGTCTACTCTACAGATCCTCTTCCCATGTAAAATATTACAGAGTGTTCTGTAGACCTCCCTTGCTATATGGTCGGTCGTTTTGAAATATGTATATAATATGTATTTGGATATGTATAGTAACACTAATCTCATTTATCCATTCCCCCCACCTTTCCTTTTAGATGAGCATAGTTGGTTTTCTAAGTCTGTGAGTGTCTTTCTCTGTGGAAATATGTTCATTTGTGTCAGTGATTAGATAACGCCTCTAAGGGATATCATAGGATATAGGTCTTTTGCTTTCCGACTTACCTCATGTTTTGTGATTATCTCCAGGCTCATCTCTGGTGCCTCAAAGAGCAGTGTTTCATTGTTTTCCATGGCTAATATTCCATTGTGTACATGGACTCCTTCTTCTTTATCCATTCACCTGTTGATGGACATTTTGGTTGCTTCGCATCTTGGCTATTTTGAATAAGGCTGCAGTGCAGCATTTGCAGCCTGTGTCTTTTCGATCCTGGTCTTCTCAGGTGAGAGGCCCAGTGGTTTGCCTGCTGGATTGAATGGTACCTCAGTTTTCACTTTTCAACGCAGTTCCTTTCGGTGGTCATTATTGGCTGTTAACCACTTTCCATCCCACCAGCACCTAGAGGTTACACAGTTCTCTACAACCCCGTCAGCATTTATTGTTGGTAGACTTTTTGCTGACGGTCAGTCGACAGGTGTGAGTTGGAACCTTTTGGTTGATTAGATTGCATGAGTCTAATAATTCCTGAGGTTGAGCTTTTACCCATTTTCCTGTTTTTTTGTTTAAAGAGAGTGAGGAATACTTACCTCTGCATACTATCTTCTTGAAACATTCGCCTGTTTTGAATTTCTTTTGTCCATTCCCCACCTGAGCACAATTTTTGACGGCAGGTGTCCTTTACAGCCCTGAGCCCTTGTGAATTTTAAGTGACCAGTAGCTGTGGGTTTAAAGCTGCTCTTGCGGGAAACGGCCACAAGGGGGCAGCATTTCTCCTTTACCAAATCTGGTCACTAGGGCAACAGAGCCTTAATGGAAGTCGTGTTCTAGGTTGTAAATTACAATGGAATGTGCCGGGAAAAAGCCCTTTAAGTTTATGTGTCATTCCTTCTTGTTTGTATTTTTAACAAAATTTTTATTCTTTATCACAGCAAATTCGATTACAATGGTTTGTTTGGTCTAGGTGTGCAAGACGAGGTTCCTTCACACATATACATATATCTATTCTTCTTTGGAATCTTTTCCCGTGTAGGTTATGACACAATGTTGAGTAGTCTTCTCTTGGTATTCTGTAGGTCTTTGGTGATTATATATTTCACGTGTGTTTGTATATCTCTGTTCACCTCAATATGGTAATGTACCCAATCCTCACACGTTTCCATTTGGTGAACCTTAAGTTTTTGTACTGAATCTGTGATTGCCTTTCTCTGTGGAAGTATCTTCGTTTGTATCAATTTTTAGGTAACACCTCTATGTGGTATGATAGGATATGTGTCTTTCGCTTTCTCACTTACTCCAAGTTGCGTGATTACTTCTAGAGTCATCTATGGTGCTGCAAATGGCATTGTTTCATTTTATCGCTAGCTCATAATCCATCTGTACATGTAGCAGATCTTCTTTGTCCACCCATCTGTCGGTGGACTTTTTGGTGACTTCCATATCTTGGCTATGGTAATACTGTGCAATGCAGATTTGCCTGCCTCTTTCTTTCCAATTCTGTCTTCTTAGGTTATAGGTCCAGGAATAAGCCTCTGGATCGTACGGTAGCTCAATGTTTACCTTTTAACGGCACCTCCACTCTGCTCTCATGAGTGGCTCTCTCCAGGTTACATCCCACTTAAAGTGGAGGGTTTGCATTTCTCCACAGCACCTTCAGCATTTATTCTTTGTGGTTTTTTACTGATGGTTATTCTGACTGGTGTGAGCTGATACGTCTTTGTGGCTGAATTTGCATGTGTCTCATGATCCATTAAAACTGAGCTTTAAGGCAGGTCCTTTTCATTTTTCAGGCTGTGAGTACCGCTTAGTTCTTCAAAGTGTTTTCTTAAAGTATGTATGTCATAATTTTAAAATTTTTTGGCCATTACCTCCCTGAAGACATTTTGCGGTGACCATTAGCACAGGCTTAAACCTGCGTTTGCAGGTAACGGCCAGAGGGTGGCGGTCTTTCTACGTTCCCCATGCTGGTACTAGGGCAACAGGCCTTCCGGCCAGTGGTGTTCCTCGGTTATAAATTAGAGTGGAATGTGCCTGAAGAAACCCACAAATGCTGATGTCTCCTTACTTATGTTTGTCTTTTAAATTTACCTTATATTTATTATTGGAGCAATATTACATTGTGTACATGGAAGAGTTCTTCTTGGTGCGTTCCTCTGTTGATGGACATTTTCATTGCTTCCAAATGTTGGCTATGGTCAATATGGCTGGAGTGCAGGATTGCCAGCCTGTGACGTTTTGATTCTCATTTTCTCAGGGGATAGGCCCAGCAGTGGGTATGACTGATTGACGGGTAGCTCAGTGTTTACCTTTTCAAGGCACTTCCATTGTGTTTTCATTAGTGGCTCTTACCACGTCCCCCTTAAGGCCGAGTGTACGCATTCATCCACAGTCCCTTCAGCATTTATTTTTTGAAACATTTTTGCTGATGGCCATTCTGACTGCTGTGAGCTGATAGGTTTTTGTAATTTGGGTTTGCATGTCTTTAAAAATTCCTAAAATATATCATTTTCCCACACCTTTTTCTTTCCTCTTCTTTAAAGGAAAAGCTGTGAGTACCACATAGCTCTTGAAATTGTCTTCTTGGAAGGTTGCCCTCTTTTGAAATTTTTGCTCCATTTTTGATCCCAGGATTTATTTGGAGGGCAGGTGTCATTTACAGAATGGCAAGTTGGTGAATATTTAGTGACCTTTAGCAGTGGGTTGAAAGCTGCTGTTGTGGGAAATGGCCACAAGGAGGCAGCATTTCTCCATTCCCAAATCTGAGTACTAGGGCAGCAGAGCCTTTCTGGAAGTCGTGTTCCTAGGTTGTAAACTAGAATGGAATGTGCCAGGAGAAACCCCCATAAGTTTAGGTCTCATTACTTCTTGTTTTTGTTAATTTTTTTAATCGGGGTAAGGACTAGAATATTGTTTGTCCTAGGGGTACACAATCTGGTTCATTTGTACATTATATATGTCTACTCTACAGATCCTCTTCCCATGTAAAATATTACAGAGTGTTCTGTAGACCTCCCTTGCTATATGGTCGGTCGTTTTGAAATATGTATATAATATGTATTTGGATATGTATAGTAACACTAATCTCATTTATCCATTCCCCCCACCTTTCCTTTTAGATGAGCATAGTTGGTTTTCTAAGTCTGTGAGTGTCTTTCTCTGTGGAAATATGTTCATTTGTGTCAGTGATTAGATAACGCCTCTAAGGGATATCATAGGATATAGGTCTTTTGCTTTCTGACTTACCTCATGTTTTGTGATTATCTCCAGGCTCATCTCTGGTGCCTCAAAGAGCAGTGTTTCATTGTTTTCCATGGCTAATATTCCATTGTGTACATGGACTCCTTCTTCTTTATCCATTCACCTGTTGATGGACATTTTGGTTGCTTCGCATCTTGGCTATTTTGAATAAGGCTGCAGTGCAGCATTTGCAGCCTGTGTCTTTTCGATCCTGGTCTTCTCAGGTGAGAGGCCCAGTGGTTTGCCTGCTGGATTGAATGGTACCTCAGTTTTCACTTTTCAACGCAGTTCCTTTCGGTGGTCATTATTGGCTGTTAACCACTTTCCATCCCACCAGCACCTAGAGGTTACACAGTTCTCTACAACCCCATCAGCATTTATTGTTGGTAGACTTTTTGCTGACGGTCAGTCGACAGGTGTGAGTTGGAACCTTTTGGTTGATTAGATTGCATGAGTCTAATAATTCCTGAGGTTGAGCTTTTACCCATTTTCCTGTTTTTTTGTTTAAAGAGAGTGAGGAATACTTACCTCTGCATACTATCTTCTTGAAACATTCGCCTGTTTTGAATTTCTTTTGTCCATTCCCCACCTGAGCACAATTTTTGACGGCAGCTGTCCTTTACAGCCCTGAGCCCTTGTGAATTTTAAGTGACCAGTAGCTGTGGGTTTAAAGCTGCTCTTGCGGGAAACGGCCACAAGGGGGCAGCATTTCTCCTTTACCAAATCTGGTCACTAGGGCAACAGAGCCTTAATGGAAGTCGTGTTCTAGGTTGTAAATTACAATGGAATGTGCCGGGAAAAAGCCCTTTAAGTTTATGTGTCATTCCTTCTTGTTTGTATTTTTAACAAAATTTTTATTCTTTATCACAGCAAATTCGATTACAATGGTTTGTTTGGTCTAGGTGTGCAAGACGAGGTTCCTTCACACATATACATATATCTATTCTTCTTTGGAATCTTTTCCCGTGTAGGTTATGACACAATGTTGAGTAGTCTTCTCTTGGTATTCTGTAGGTCTTTGGTGATTATATATTTCACGTGTGTTTGTATATCTCTGTTCACCTCAATATGGTAATGTACCCAATCCTCACACGTTTCCATTTGGTGAACCTTAAGTTTTTGTACTGAATCTGTGATTGCCTTTCTCTGTGGAAGTATCTTCGTTTGTGTCAATTTTTAGGTAACACCTCTATGTGGTATGATAGGATATGTGTCTTTCGCTTTCTCACTTACTCCAAGTTGCGTGATTACTTCTAGAGTCATCTATGGTGCTGCAAATGGCATTGTTTCATTTTATCGCTAGCTCATAATCCATCTGTACATGTAGCAGATCTTCTTTGTCCACCCATCTGTCGGTGGACTTTTTGGTGACTTCCATATCTTGGCTATGGTAATACTGTGCAATGCAGATTTGCCTGCCTCTTTCTTTCCAATTCTGTCTTCTTAGGTTATAGGTCCAGGAATAAGCCTCTGGATCGTACGGTAGCTCAATGTTTACCTTTTAACGGCACCTCCACTCTGCTCTCATGAGTGGCTCTCTCCAGGTTACATCCCACTTAAAGTGGAGGGTTTGCATTTCTCCACAGCACCTTCAGCATTTATTCTTTGTGGTTTTTTACTGATGGTTATTCTGACTGGTGTGAGCTGATACGTCTTTGTGGCTGAATTTGCATGTGTCTCATGATCCATTAAAACTGAGCTTTAAGGCAGGTCCTTTTCATTTTTCAGGCTGTGAGTACAGCTTAGTTCTTCAAAGTGTTTTCTTAAAGTATGTATGTCATAATTTTAAAATTTTTTCGCCATTACCTCCCTGAAGACATTTTGCGGTGACCATTAGCACAGGCTTAAACCTGCGTTTGCAGGTAACGGCCAGAGGGTGGCAGTCTTTCTACGTTCCCCATGCTGGTACTAGGGCAACAGGCCTTCCGGCCAGTGGTGTTCCTCGGTTATAAATTAGAGTGGATTGTGCCTGAAGAAACCCACAAATGCTGATGTCTCCTTACTTATGTTTGTCTTTTAAATTTACCTTATATTTATTATTGGAGCAATATTACATTGTGTACATGGAAGAGTTCTTCTTGGTGCGTTCCTCTGTTGATGGACATTTTCATTGCTTCCAAATGTTGGCTATGGTCAATATGGCTGGAGTGCAGGATTGCCAGCCTGTGACGTTTTGATTCTCATTTTCTCAGGGGATAGGCCCAGCAGTGGGTATGACTGATTGACGGGTAGCTCAGTGTTTACCTTTTCAAGGCACTTCCATTGTGTTTTCATTAGTGGCTCTTACCACGTCCCCCTTAGGGCCGAGTGTACGCATTCCTCCACAGTCCCTTCAGCATTTATTTTTTGAAACATTTTTGCTGATGGCCATTCTGACTGATGTGAGCTGATAGGTTTTTGTAATTTGGGTTTGCATGTCTTTAAAAATTCCTAAAATATATCATTTTCCCACACCTTTTTCTTTCCTCTTCTTTAAAGGAAAAGCTGTGAGTACCACATAGCTCTTGAAATTGTCTTCTTGGAAGGTTGCCCTCTTTTGAAATTTTTGCTCCATTTTTGATCCCAGGATTTATTTGGAGGGCAGGTGTCATTTACAGAATGGCAAGTTGGTGAATATTTAGTGACCTTTAGCAGTGGGTTGAAAGCTGCTGTTGTGGGAAATGGCCACAAGGAGGCAGCATTTCTCCATTCCCAAATCTGAGTACTAGGGCAGCAGAGCCTTTCTGGAAGTCGTGTTCCTAGGTTGTAAATTAGAATGGAATGTGCCAGGAGAAACCCCCATAAGTTTAGGTCTCATTACTTCTTGTTTTTGTTATTTTTTTTAATCGGGGTAAGGACTAGAATATTGTTTGTCCTAGGGGTACACAATCTGGTTCATTTGTACATTATATATGTCTACTCTACAGATCCTCTTCCCATGTAAAATATTACAGAGTGTTCTGTAGACCTCGCTTGCTATATGGTCGGTCGTTTTGAAATATGTATATAATATGTATTTGGATATGTATAGTAACACTAATCTCATTTATCCATTCCCCCCACCTTTCCTTTTAGATGAGCATAGTTGGTTTTCTAAGTCTGTGAGTGTCTTTCTCTGTGGAAATATGTTCATTTGTGTCAGTGATTAGATAACGCCTCTAAGGGATATCATAGGATATAGGTCTTTTGCTTTCCGACTTACCTCATGTTTTGTGATTATCTCCAGGCTCATCTCTGGTGCCTCAAAGAGCAGTGTTTCATTGTTTTCCATGGCTAATATTCCATTGTGTACATGGACTCCTTCTTCTTTATCCATTCACCTGTTGATGGACATTTTGGTTGCTTCCCATCTTGGCTATTTTGAATAAGGCTGCAGTGCAGCATTTGCAGCCTGTGTCTTTTCGATCCTGGTCTTCTCAGGTGAGAGGCCCAGTGGTGTGCCTGCTGGATTGAATGGTACCTCAGTTTTCACTTTTCAACGCAGTTCCTTTCGGTGGTCATTATTGGCTGTTAACCACTTTCCATCCCACCAGCACCTAGAGGTTACACAGTTCTCTACAACCCCGTCAGCATTTATTGTTGGTAGACTTTTTGCTGACGGTCAGTCGACAGGTGTGAGTTGGAACCTTTTGGTTGATTAGATTGCATGAGTCTAATAATTCCTGAGGTTGAGCTTTTACCCATTTTCCTGTTTTTTTGTTTAAAGAGAGTGAGGAATACTTACCTCTGCATACTATCTTCTTGAAACATTCGCCTGTTTTGAATTTCTTTTGTCCATTCCCCACCTGAGCACAATTTTTGACGGCAGGTGTCCTTTACAGCCCTGAGCCCTTGTGAATTTTAAGTGACCAGTAGCTGTGGGTTTAAAGCTGCTCTTACGGGAAACGGCCACAAGGGGGCAGCATTTCTCCTTTACCAAATCTGGTCACTAGGGCAACAGAGCCTTAATGGAAGTCGTGTTCTAGGTTGTAAATTACAATGGAATGTGCCGGGAAAAAGCCCTTTAAGTTTATGTGTCATTCCTTCTTGTTTGTATTTTTAACAAAATTTTTATTCTTTATCACAGCAAATTCGATTACAATGGTTTGTTTGGTCTAGGTGTGCAAGACGTGGTTCCTTCACACATATACATATATCTATTCTTCTTTGGAATCTTTTCCCGTGTAGGTTATGACACAATGTTGAGTAGTCTTCTCTTGGTATTCTGTAGGTCTTTGGTGATTATATATTTCACGTGTGTTTGTATATCTCTGTTCACCTCAATATGGTAATGTACCCAATCCTCACACGTTTCCATTTGGTGAACCTTAAGTTTTTGTACTGAATCTGTGATTGCCTTTCTCTGTGGAAGTATCTTCGTTTGTATCAATTTTTAGGTAACACCTCTATGTGGTATGATAGGATATGGGTCTTTCGTTTTCTCACTTACTCCAAGTTGCGTGATTACTTCTAGAGTCATCTATGGTGCTGCAAATGGCATTGCTTCATTTTATCGCTAGCTCATAATCCATCTGTACATGTAGCAGTTCTTCTTTGTCCACCCATCTGTCGGTGGACTTTTTGGTGACTTCCATATCTTGGCTATGGTAATACTGTGCAATGCAGATTTGCCTGCCTCTTTCTTTCCAATTCTGTCTTCTTAGGTTATAGGTCCAGGAATAAGCCTCTGGATCGTACGGTAGCTCAATGTTTACCTTTTAACGGCACCTCCACTCTGCTCTCATGAGTGGCTCTCTCCAGGTTACATCCCACTTAAAGTGGAGGGTTTGCATTTCTCCACAGCACCTTCAGCATTTATTCTTTGTGGTTTTTTACTGATGGTTATTCTGACTGGTGTGAGCTGATACGTCTTTGTGGCTGAATTTGCATGTGTCTCATGATCCATTAAAACTGAGCTTTAAGGCAGGTCCTTTTCATTTTTCAGGCTGTGAGTACCGCTTAGTTCTTCAAAGTGTTTTCTTAAAGTATGTATGTCATAATTTTAAAATTTTTTCGCCATTACCTCCCTGAAGACATTTTGCGGTGACCATTAGCACAGGCTTAAACCTGCGTTTGCAGGTAACGGCCAGAGGGTGGCGGTCTTTCTACGTTCCCCGTGCTGGTACTAGGGCAACAGGCCTTCCGGCCAGTGGTGTTCCTCGGTTATAAATTAGAGTGGAATGTGCCTGAAGAAACCCACAAATGCTGATGTCTCCTTACTTATGTTTGTCTTTTAAATTTACCTTATATTTATTATTGGAGCAATATTACATTGTGTACATGGAAGAGTTCTTCTTGGTGCGTTCCTCTGTTGATGGACATTTTCATTGCTTCCAAATGTTGGCTATGGTCAATATGGCTGGAGTGCAGGATTGCCAGCCTGTGACGTTTTGATTCTCATTTTCTCAGGGGATAGGCCCAGCAGTGGGTATGACTGATTGACGGGTAGCTCAGTGTTTACCTTTTCAAGGCACTTCCATTGTGTTTTCATTAGTGGCTCTTACCACGTCCCCCTTAGGGCCGAGTGTACGCATTCCTCCACAGTCCCTTCAGCATTTATTTTTTGAAACATTTTTGCTGATGGCCATTCTGACTGCTGTGAGCTGATAGGGTTTTGTAATTTGGGTTTGCATGTCTTTAAAAATTCCTAAAATATATCATTTTCCCACACCTTTTTCTTTCCTCTTTAAAGGAAAAGCTGTGAGTACCACATAGCTCTTGAAATTGTCCTCTTGGAAGGTTGCCCTCTTTTGAAATTTTTGCTCCATTTTTGATCCCAGGATTTATTTGGAGGGCAGGTGTCATTTACAGAATTGCAAGTTGGTGAATATTTAGTGACCTTTAGCAGTGGGTTGAAAGCTGCTGTTGTGGGAAATGGCCACAAGGAGGCAGCATTTCTCCATTCCCAAATCTGAGTACTAGGGCAGCAGAGCCTTTCTGGAAGTCGTGTTCCTAGGTTGTAAATTAGAATGGAATGTGCCAGGAGAAACCCCCATAAGTTTAGGTCTCATTACTTCTTGTTTTTGTTATTTTTTTTTAATCGGGGTAAGGACTAGAATATTGTTTGTCCTAGGGGTACACAATCTAGTTCATTTGTACATTATATATGTCTACTCTACAGATCCTCTTCCCATGTAAAATATTACAGAGTGTTCTGTAGACCTCCCTTGCTATATGGTCGGTCGTATTGAAATATGTATATAATATGTATTTGGATATGTATAGTAACACTAATCTCATTTATCCATTCCCCCCACCTTTCCTTTTAGATGAGCATAGTTGGTTTTCTAAGTCTGTGAGTGTCTTTCTCTGTGGAAATATGTTCATTTGTGTCAGTGATTAGATAACGCCTCTAAGGGATATCATAGGATATAGGTCTTTTGCTTTCCGACTTACCTCATGTTTTGTGATTATCTCCAGGCTCATCTCTGGTGCCTCAAAGAGCAGTGTTTCATTGTTTTCCATGGCTAATATTCCATTGTGTACATGGACTCCTTCTTCTTTATCCATTCACCTGTTGATGGACATTTTGGTTGCTTCCCATCTTGGCTATTTTGAATAAGGCTGCAGTGCAGCATTTGCAGCCTGTGTCTTTTCGATCCTGGTCTTCTCAGGTGAGAGGCCCAGTGGTGTGCCTGCTGGATTGAATGGTACCTCAGTTTTCACTTTTCAACGCAGTTCCTTTCGGTGGTCATTATTGGCTGTTAACCACTTTCCTTCCCACCAGCACCTAGAGGTTACACAGTTCTCTACAACCCCGTCAGCATTTATTGTTGGTAGACTTTTTGCTGACGGTCAGTCGACAGGTGTGAGTTGAAACCTTTTGGTTGATTAGATTGCATGAGTCTAATAATTCCTGAGGTTGAGCTTTTACCCATTTTCCTGTTTTTTTGTTTAAAGAGAGTGAGGAATACTTACCTCTGCATACTATCTTCTTGAAACATTCGCCTGTTTTGAATTTCTTTTGTCCATTCCCCACCTGAGCACAATTTTTGACGGCAGGTGTCCTTTACAGCCCTGAGCCCTTGTGAATTTTAAGTGACCAGTAGCTGTGGGTTTAAAGCTGCTCTTGCGGGAAACGGCCACAAGGGGGCAGCATTTCTCCTTTACCAAATCTGGTCACTAGGGCAACAGAGCCTTAATGGAAGTCGTGTTCTAGGTTGTAAAGTACAATGGAATGTGCCGGGAAAAAGCCCTTTAAGTGTATGTGTCATTCCTTCTTGTTTGTATTTTTAACAAAATTTTTATTCTTTATCACAGCAAATTCGATTACAATGGTTTGTTTGGTCTAGGTGTGCAAGACGTGGTTCCTTCACACATATACATATATCTATTCTTCTTTGGAATCTCTTCCCGTGTAGGTTATGACACAATGTTGAGTAGTCTTCTCTTGGTATTCTGTAGGTCTTTGGTGATTATATATTTCACGTGTGTTTGTATATCTCTGTTCACCTCAGTATGGTAATGTACCCAATCCTCACACCTTTCCATTTGGTGAACCTTAAGTTTTTGTACTGAATCTGTGATTGCCTTTCTCTGTGGAAGTATCTTCGTTTGTATCAATTTTTAGGTAACACCTCTATGTGGTATGATAGGATATGTGTCTTTCGCTTTCTCACTTACTCCAAGTTGCGTGATTACTTCTAGAGTCATCTATGGTGCTGCAAATGGCATTGTTTCATTTTATCGCTAGCTCATAATCCATCTGTACATGTAGCAGATCTTCTTTGTCCACCCATCTGTCGGTGGACTTTTTGGTGACTTCCATATCTTGGCTATGGTAATACTGTGCAATGCAGATTTGCCTGCCTCTTTCTTTCCAATTCTGTCTTCTTAGGTTATAGGTCCAGGAATAAGCCTCTGGATCGTACTGTAGCTCAATGTTTACCTTTTAACGGCACCTCCACTCTGCTCTCATGAGTGGCTCTCTCCAGGTTACATCCCACTTAAAGTGGAGGGTTTGCATTTCTCCACAGCACCTTCAGCATTTATTCTTTGTGGTTTTTTACTGATGGTTATTCTGACTGGTGTGAGCTGATACGTCTTTGTGGCTGAATTTGCATGTGTCTCATGATCCATTAAAACTGAGCTTTAAGGCAGGTCCTTTTCATTTTTCAGGCTGTGAGTACAGCTTAGTTCTTCAAAGTGTTTTCTTAAAGTATGTATGTCATAATTTTAAAATTTTTTCGCCATTACCTCCCTGAAGACATTTTGCGGTGACCATTAGCACAGGCTTAAACCTGCGTTTGCAGGTAACGGCCAGAGGGTGGCAGTCTTTCTACGTTCCCCATGCTGGTACTAGGGCAACAGGCCTTCCGGCCAGTGGTGTTCCTCGGTTATAAATTAGAGTGAATTGTGCCTGAAGAAACCCACAAATGCTGATGTCTCCTTACTTATGTTTGTCTTTTAAATTTACCTTATATTTATTATTGGAGCAATATTACATTGTGTACATGGAACAGTTCTTCTTGGTGCGTTCCTCTGTTGATGGACATTTTCATTGCTTCCAAATGTTGGCTATGGTCAATATGGCTGGAGTGCAGGATTGCCAGCCTGTGACGTTTTGATTCTCATTTTCTCAGGGGATAGGCCCAGCAGTGGGTATGACTGATTGACGGGTAGCTCAGTGTTTACCTTTTCAAGGCACTTCCATTGTGTTTTCATTAGTGGCTCTTACCACGTCCCCCTTAGGGCCGAGTGTACGCATTCCTCCACAGTCCCTTCAGCATTTATTTTTTGAAACATTTTTGCTGATGGCCATTCTGACTGCTGTGAGCTGATAGGGTTTTGTAATTTGGGTTTGCATGTCTTTAAAAATTCCTAAAATATATCATTTTCCCACACCTTTTCTTTCCTCTTTAAAGGAAAAGCTGTGAGTACCACATAGCTCTTGAAATTGTCTTCTTGGAAGGTTGCCCTCTTTTGAAATTTTTGCTCCATTTTTGATCCCAGGATTTATTTGGAGGGCAGGTGTCATTTACAGAATGGCAAGTTGGTGAATATTTAGTGACCTTTAGCAGTGGGTTGAAAGCTGCTGTTGTGGGAAATGGCCACAAGGAGGCAGCATTTCTCCATTCCCAAATCTGAGTACTAGGGCAGCAGAGCCTTTCTGGAAGTCGTGTTCCTAGGTTGTAAATTAGAATGGAATGTGCCAGGAGAAACCCCCATAAGTTTAGGTCTCATTACTTCTTGTTTTTGTTATTTTTTTTAATCGGGGTAAGGACTAGAATATTGTTTGTCCTAGGGGTACACAATCTGGTTCATTTGTACATTATATATGTCTACTCTACAGATCCTCTTCCCATGTAAAATATTACAGAGTGTTCTGTAGACCTCCCTTGCTATATGGTCGGTCGTTTTGAAATATGTATATAATATGTATTTGGATATGTATAGTAACACTAATCTCATTTATCCATTCCCCCCACCTTTCCTTTTAGATGAGCATAGTTGGTTTTCTAAGTCTGTGAGTGTCTTTCTCTGTGGAAATATGTTCATTTGTGTCAGTGATTAGATAACGCCTCTAAGGGATATCATAGGATATAGGTCTTTTGCTTTCCGACTTACCTCATGTTTTGTGATTATCTCCAGGCTCATCTCTGGTGCCTCAAAGAGCAGTGTTTCATTGTTTTCCATGGCTAATATTCCATTGTGTACATGGACTCCTTCTTCTTTATCCATTCACCTGTTGATGGACATTTTGGTTGCTTCGCATCTTGGCTATTTTGAATAAGGCTGCAGTGCAGCATTTGCAGCCTGTGTCTTTTCGATCCTGGTCTTCTCAGGTGAGAGGCCCAGTGGTGTGCCTGCTGGATTGAATGGTACCTCAGTTTTCACTTTTCAACGCAGTTCCTTTCGGTGGTCATTATTGGCTGTTAACCACTTTCCATCCCACCAGCACCTAGAGGTTACACAGTTCTCTACAACCCCGTCAGCATTTATTGTTGGTAGACTTTTTGCTGACGGTCAGTCGACAGGTGTGAGTTGGAACCTTTTGGTTGATTAGATTGCATGAGTCTAATAATTCCTGAGGTTGAGCTTTTACCCATTTTCCTGTTTTTTTGTTTAAAGAGAGTGAGGAATACTTACCTCTGCATACTATCTTCTTGAAATATTCGCCTGTTTTGAATTTCTTTTGTCCATTCCCCACCTGAGCACAATTTTTGACGGCAGGTGTCCTTTACAGCCCTGAGCCCTTGTGAATTTTAAGTGACCAGTAGCTGTGGGTTTAAAGCTGCTCTTGCGGGAAACGGCCACAAGGGGGCAGCATTTCTCCTTTACCAAATCTGGTCACTAGGGCAACAGAGCCTTAATGGAAGTCGTGTTCTAGGTTGTAAATTACAATGGAATGTGCCGGGAAAAAGCCCTTTAAGTTTATGTGTCATTCCTTCTTGTTTGTATTTTTAACAAAATTTTTATTCTTTATCACAGCAAATTCGATTACAATGGTTTGTTTGGTCTAGGTGTGCAAGACGTGGTTCCTTCACACATATACATATATCTATTCTTCTTTGGAATCTTTTCCCGTGTAGGTTATGACACAATGTTGAGTAGTCTTCTCTTGGTATTCTGTAGGTCTTTGGTGATTATATATTTCACGTGTGTTTGTATATCTCTGTTCACCTCAATATGGTAATGTACCCAATCCTCACACGTTTCCATTTGGTGAACCTTAAGTTTTTGTACTGAATCTGTGATTGCCTTTCTCTGTGGAAGTATCTTCGTTTGTATCAATTTTTAGGTAACACCTCTATGTGGTATGATAGGATATGGGTCTTTCGTTTTCTCACTTACTCCAAGTTGCGTGATTACTTCTAGAGTCATCTATGGTGCTGCAAATGGCATTGCTTCATTTTATCGCTAGCTCATAATCCATCTGTACATGTAGCAGTTCTTCTTTGTCCACCCATCTGTCGGTGGACTTTTTGGTGACTTCCATATCTTGGCTATGGTAATACTGTGCAATGCAGATTTGCCTGCCTCTTTCTTTCCAATTCTGTCTTCTTAGGTTATAGGTCCAGGAATAAGCCTCTGGATCGTACGGTAGCTCAATGTTTACCTTTTAACGGCACCTCCACTCTGCTCTCATGAGTGGCTCTCTCCAGGTTACATCCCACTTAAAGTGGAGGGTTTGCATTTCTCCACAGCACCTTCAGCATTTATTCTTTGTGGTTTTTTACTGATGGTTATTCTGACTGGTGTGAGCTGATACGTCTTTGTGGCTGAATTTGCATGTGTCTCATGATCCATTAAAACTGAGCTTTAAGGCAGGTCCTTTTCATTTTTCAGGCTGTGAGTACCGCTTAGTTCTTCAAAGTGTTTTCTTAAAGTATGTATGTCATAATTTTAAAATTTTTTCGCCATTACCTCCCTGAAGACATTTTGCGGTGACCATTAGCACAGGCTTAAACCTGCGTTTGCAGGTAACGGCCAGAGGGTGGCGGTCTTTCTACGTTCCCCGTGCTGGTACTAGGGCAACAGGCCTTCCGGCCAGTGGTGTTCCTCGGTTATAAATTAGAGTGGAATGTGCCTGAAGAAACCCACAAATGCTGATGTCTCCTTACTTATGTTTGTCTTTTAAATTTACCTTATATTTATTATTGGAGCAATATTACATTGTGTACATGGAACAGTTCTTCTTGGTGCGTTCCTCTGTTGATGGACATTTTCATTGCTTCCAAATGTTGGCTATGGTCAATATGGCTGGAGTGCAGGATTGCCAGCCTGTGACGTTTTGATTCTCATTTTCTCAGGGGATAGGCCCAGCAGTGGGTATGACTGATTGACGGGTAGCTCAGTGTTTACCTTTTCAAGGCACTTCCATTGTGTTTTCATTAGTGGCTCTTACCACTTCCCCCTTAGGGCCGAGTGTACGCATTCCTCCACAGTCCCTTCAGCATTTATTTTTTGAAACATTTTTGCTGATGGCCATTCTGACTGCTGTGAGCTGATAGGGTTTTGTAATTTGGGTTTGCATGTCTTTAAAAATTCCTAAAATATATCATTTTCCCACACCTTTTTCTTTCCTCTTTAAAGGAAAAGCTGTGAGTACCACATAGCTCTTGAAATTGTCCTCTTGGAAGGTTGCCCTCTTTTGAAATTTTTGCTCCATTTTTGATCCCAGGATTTATTTGGAGGGCAGGTGTCATTTACAGAATTGCAAGTTGGTGAATATTTAGTGACCTTTAGCAGTGGGTTGAAAGCTGCTGTTGTGGGAAATGGCCACAAGGAGGCAGCATTTCTCCATTCCCAAATCTGAGTACTAGGGCAGCAGAGCCTTTCTGGAAGTCGTGTTCCTAGGTTGTAAATTAGAATGGAATGTGCCAGGAGAAACCCCCATAAGTTTAGGTCTCATTACTTCTTGTTTTTGTTATTTTTTTTAATCGGGGTAAGGACTAGAATATTGTTTGTCCTAGGGGTACACAATCTAGTTCATTTGTACATTATATATGTCTACTCTACAGATCCTCTTCCCATGTAAAATATTACAGAGTGTTCTGTAGACCTCCCTTGCTATATGGTCGGTCGTTTTGAAATATGTATATAATATGTATTTGGATATGTATAGTAACACTAATCTCATTTATCCATTCCCCCCACCTTTCCTTTTAGATGAGCATAGTTGGTTTTCTAAGTCTGTGAGTGTCTTTCTCTGTGGAAATATGTTCATTTGTGTCAGTGATTAGATAACGCCTCTAAGGGATATCATAGGATATAGGTCTTTTGCTTTCCGACTTACCTCATGTTTTGTGATTATCTCCAGGCTCATCTCTGGTGCCTCAAAGAGCAGTGTTTCATTGTTTTCCATGGCTAATATTCCATTGTGTACATGGACTCCTTCTTCTTTATCCATTCACCTGTTGATGGACATTTTGGTTGCTTCCCATCTTGGCTATTTTGAATAAGGCTGCAGTGCAGCATTTGCAGCCTGTGTCTTTTCGATCCTGGTCTTCTCAGGTGAGAGGCCCAGTGGTGTGCCTGCTGGATTGAATGGTACCTCAGTTTTCACTTTTCAACGCAGTTCCTTTCGGTGGTCATTATTGGCTGTTAACCACTTTCCTTCCCACCAGCACCTAGAGGTTACACAGTTCTCTACAACCCCGTCAGCATTTATTGTTGGTAGACTTTTTGCTGACGGTCAGTCGACAGGTGTGAGTTGAAACCTTTTGGTTGATTAGATTGCATGAGTCTAATAATTCCTGAGGTTGAGCTTTTACCCATTTTCCTGTTTTTTTGTTTAAAGAGAGTGAGGAATACTTACCTCTGCATACTATCTTCTTGAAACATTCGCCTGTTTTGAATTTCTTTTGTCCATTCCCCACCTGAGCACAATTTTTGACGGCAGGTGTCCTTTACAGCCCTGAGCCCTTGTGAATTTTAAGTGACCAGTAGCTGTGGGTTTAAAGCTGCTCTTGCGGGAAACGGCCACAAGGGGGCAGCATTTCTCCTTTACCAAATCTGGTCACTAGGGCAACAGAGCCTTAATGGAAGTCGTGTTCTAGGTTGTAAAGTACAATGGAATGTGCCGGGAAAAAGCCCTTTAAGTGTATGTGTCATTCCTTCTTGTTTGTATTTTTAACAAAATTTTTATTCTTTATCACAGCAAATTCGATTACAATGGTTTGTTTGGTCTAGGTGTGCAAGACGTGGTTCCTTCACACATATACATATATCTATTTTCTTTGGAATCTTTTCCCGTGTAGGTTATGACACAATGTTGAGTAGTCTTCTCTTGGTATTCTGTAGGTCTTTGGTGATTATATATTTCACGTGTGTTTGTATATCTCTGTTCACCTCAGTATGGTAATGTACCCAATCCTCACACCTTTCCATTTGGTGAACCTTAAGTTTTTGTACTGAATCTGTGATTGCCTTTCTCTGTGGAAGTATCTTCGTTTGTATCAATTTTTAGGTAACACCTCTATGTGGTATGATAGGATATGTGTCTTTCGCTTTCTCACTTACTCCAAGTTGCGTGATTACTTCTAGAGTCATCTATGGTGCTGCAAATGGCATTGTTTCATTTTATCGCTAGCTCATAATCCATCTGTACATGTAGCAGATCTTCTTTGTCCACCCATCTGTCGGTGGACTTTTTGGTGACTTCCATATCTTGGCTATGGTAATACTGTGCAATGCAGATTTGCCTGCCTCTTTCTTTCCAATTCTGTCTTCTTAGGTTATAGGTCCAGGAATAAGCCTCTGGATCGTACTGTAGCTCAATGTTTACCTTTTAACGGCACCTCCACTCTGCTCTCATGAGTGGCTCTCTCCAGGTTACATCCCACTTAAAGTGGAGGGTTTGCATTTCTCCACAGCACCTTCAGCATTTATTCTTTGTGGTTTTTTACTGATGGTTATTCTGACTGGTGTGAGCTGATACGTCTTTGTGGCTGAATTTGCATGTGTCTCATGATCCATTAAAACTGAGCTTTAAGGCAGGTCCTTTTCATTTTTCAGGCTGTGAGTACAGCTTAGTTCTTCAAAGTGTTTTCTTAAAGTATGTATGTCATAATTTTAAAATTTTTTCGCCATTACCTCCCTGAAGACATTTTGCGGTGACCATTAGCACAGGCTTAAACCTGCGTTTGCAGGTAACGGCCAGAGGGTGGCAGTCTTTCTACGTTCCCCATGCTGGTACTAGGGCAACAGGCCTTCCGGCCAGTGGTGTTCCTCGGTTATAAATTAGAGTGAATTGTGCCTGAAGAAACCCACAAATGCTGATGTCTCCTTACTTATGTTTGTCTTTTAAATTTACCTTATATTTATTATTGGAGCAATATTACATTGTGTACATGGAACAGTTCTTCTTGGTGCGTTCCTCTGTTGATGGACATTTTCATTGCTTCCAAATGTTGGCTATGGTCAATATGGCTGGAGTGCAGGATTGCCAGCCTGTGACGTTTTGATTCTCATTTTCTCAGGGGATAGGCCCAGCAGTGGGTATGACTGATTGACGGGTAGCTCAGTGTTTACCTTTTCAAGGCACTTCCATTGTGTTTTCATTAGTGGCTCTTACCACGTCCCCCTTAGGGCCGAGTGTACGCATTCCTCCACAGTCCCTTCAGCATTTATTTTTTGAAACATTTTTGCTGATGGCCATTCTGACTGCTGTGAGCTGATAGGGTTTTGTAATTTGGGTTTGCATGTCTTTAAAAATTCCTAAAATATATCATTTTCCCACACCTTTTCTTTCCTCTTTAAAGGAAAAGCTGTGAGTACCACATAGCTCTTGAAATTGTCTTCTTGGAAGGTTGCCCTCTTTTGAAATTTTTGCTCCATTTTTGATCCCAGGATTTATTTGGAGGGCAGGTGTCATTTACAGAATGGCAAGTTGGTGAATATTTAGTGACCTTTAGCAGTGGGTTGAAAGCTGCTGTTGTGGGAAATGGCCACAAGGAGGCAGCATTTCTCCATTCCCAAATCTGAGTACTAGGGCAGCAGAGCCTTTCTGGAACTCGTGTTCCTAGGTTGTAAATTAGAATGGAATGTGCCAGGAGAAACCCCCATAAGTTTAGGTCTCATTACTTCTTGTTTTTGTTATTTTTTTTAATCGGGGTAAGGACTAGAATATTGTTTGTCCTAGGGGTACACAATCTGGTTCATTTGTACATTATATATGTCTACTCTACAGATCCTCTTCCCATGTAAAATATTACAGAGTGTTCTGTAGACCTCCCTTGCTATATGGTCGGTCGTTTTGAAATATGTATATAATATGTATTTGGATATGTATAGTAACACTAATCTCATTTATCCATTCCCCCCACCTTTCCTTTTAGATGAGCATAGTTGGTTTTCTAAGTCTGTGAGTGTCTTTCTCTGTGGAAATATGTTCATTTGTGTCAGTGATTAGATAACGCCTCTAAGGGATATCATAGGATATAGGTCTTTTGCTTTCCGACTTACCTCATGTTTTGTGATTATCTCCAGGCTCATCTCTGGTGCCTCAAAGAGCAGTGTTTCATTGTTTTCCATGGCTAATATTCCATTGTGTACATGGACTCCTTCTTCTTTATCCATTCACCTGTTGATGGACATTTTGGTTGCTTCCCATCTTGGCTATTTTGAATAAGGCTGCAGTGCAGCCTTTGCAGCCTGTGTCTTTTCGATCCTGGTCTTCTCAGGTGAGAGGCCCAGTGGTGTGCCTGCTGGATTGAATGGTACCTCAGTTTTCACTTTTCAACGCAGTTCCTTTCGGTAGTCATTATTGGCTGTTAACCACTTTCCTTCCCACCAGCACCTAGAGGTTACACAGTTCTCTACAACCCCGTCAGCATTTATTGTTGGTAGACTTTTTGCTGACGGTCAGTCGACAGGTGTGAGTTGAAACCTTTTGGTTGATTAGATTGCATGAGTCTAATAATTCCTGAGGTTGAGCTTTTACCCATTTTCCTGTTTTTTTGCTTAAAGAGAGTGAGGAATACTTACCTCTGCATACTATCTTCTTGAAACATTCGCCTGTTTTGAATTTCTTTTGTCCATTCCCCACCTGAGCACAATTTTTGATGGCAGGTGTCCTTTACAGCCCTGAGCCCTTGTGAATTTTAAGTGACCAGTAGCTGTGGGTTTAAAGCTGCTCTTGCGGGAAACGGCCACAAGGGGGCAGCATTTCTCCTTTACCAAATCTGGTCACTAGGGCAACAGAGCCTTAATGGAAGTCATGTTCTAGGTTGTAAAGTACAATGGAATGTGCCGGGAAAAAGCCCTTTAAATGTATGTGTCATTCCTTCTTGTTTGTATTTTTAACAAAATTTTTATTCTTTATCACAGCAAATTCGATTACAATGGTTTGTTTGGTCTAGGTGTGCAAGACGTGGTTCCTTCACACATATACATATATCTATTCTTCTTTGGAATCTCTTCCCGTGTAGGTTATGACACAATGTTGAGTAGTCTTCTCTTGGTATTCTGTAGGTCTTTGGTGATTATATATTTCACGTGTGTTTGTATATCTCTGTTCACCTCAATATGGTAATGTACCCAATCCTCACACCTTTCCATTTGGTGAACCTTAAGTTTTTGTACTGAATCTGTGATTGCCTTTCTCTGTGGAAGTATCTTCGTTTGTATCAATTTTTAGGTAACACCTCTATGTGGTATGATAGGATATGTGTCTTTCGCTTTCTCACTTATTCCAAGTTGCGTGATTACTTCTAGAGTCATCTATGGTGCTGCAAATGGCATTGCTTCATTTTATCGCTAGCTCATAATCCATCTGTACATGTAGCAGTTCTTCTTTGTCCACCCATCTGTCGGTGGACTTTTTGGTGACTTCCATATCTTGGCTATGGTAATACTGTGCAATGCAGATTTGCCTGCCTCTTTCTTTCCAATTCTGTCTTCTTAGGTTATAGGTCCAGGAATAAGCCTCTGGATCGTACGGTAGCTCAATGTTTACCTTTTAACGGCACCTCCACTCTGCTCTCATGAGTGGCTCTCTCCAGGTTACATCCCACTTAAAGTGGAGGGTTTGCATTTCTCCACAGCACCTTCAGCATTTATTCTTTGTGGTTTTTTACTGATGGTTATTCTGACTGGTGTGAGCTGATACGTCTTTGTGGCTGAATTTGCATGTGTCTCATGATCCATTAAAACTGAGCTTTAAGGCAGGTCCTTTTCATTTTTCAGGCTGTGAGTACCGCTTAGTTCTTCAAAGTGTTTTCTTAAAGTATGTATGTCATAATTTTAAAATTTTTTGGCCATTACCTCCCTGAAGACATTTTGCGGTGACCATTAGCACAGGCTTAAACCTGCGTTTGCAGGTAACGGCCAGAGGGTGGCGGTCTTTCTACGTTCCCCATGCTGGTACTAGGGCAACAGGCCTTCCGGCCAGTGGTGTTCCTCGGTTATAAATTAGAGTGGAATGTGCCTGAAGAAACCCACAAATGCTGATGTCTCCTTACTTATGTTTGTCTTTTAAATTTACCTTATATTTATTATTGGAGCAATATTACATTGTGTACATGGAAGAGTTCTTCTTGGTGCGTTCCTCTGTTGATGGACATTTTCATTGCTTCCAAATGTTGGCTATGGTCAATATGGCTGGAGTGCAGGATTGCCAGCCTGTGACGTTTTGATTCTCATTTTCTCAGGGGATAGGCCCAGCAGTGGGTATGACTGATTGACGGGTAGCTCAGTGTTTACCTTTTCAAGGCACTTCCATTGTGTTTTCATTAGTGGCTCTTACCACGTCCCCCTTAGGGCCGAGTGTACGCATTCCTCCACAGTCCCTTCAGCATTTATTTTTTGAAACATTTTTGCTGATGGCCATTCTGACTGCTGTGAGCTGATAGGTTTTTGTAATTTGGGTTTGCATGTCTTTAAAAATTCCTAAAATATATCATTTTCCCACACCTTTTTCTTTCCTCTTCTTTAAAGGAAAAGCTGTGAGTACCACATAGCTCTTGAAATTGTCTTCTTGGAAGGTTGCCCTCTTTTGAAATTTTTGCTCCATTTTTGATCCCAGGATTTATTTGGAGGGCAGGTGTCATTTACAGAATGGCAAGTTGGTGAATATTTAGTGACCTTTAGCAGTGGGTTGAAAGCTGCTGTTGTGGGAAATGGCCACAAGGAGGCAGCATTTCTCCATTCCCAAATCTGAGTACTAGGGCAGCAGAGCCTTTCTGGAAGTCGTGTTCCTAGGTTGTAAATTAGAATGGAATGTGCCAGGAGAAACCCCCATAAGTTTAGGTCTCATTACTTCTTGTTTTTGTTAATTTTTTTAATCGGGGTAAGGACTAGAATATTGTTTGTCCTAGGGGTACACAATCTGGTTCATTTGTACATTATATATGTCTACTCTACAGATCCTCTTCCCATGTAAAATATTACAGAGTGTTCTGTAGACCTCCCTTGCTATATGGTCGGTCGTTTTGAAATATGTATATAATATGTATTTGGATATGTATAGTAACACTAATCTCATTTATCCATTCCCCCCACCTTTCCTTTTAGATGAGCATAGTTGGTTTTCTAAGTCTGTGAGTGTCTTTCTCTGTGGAAATATGTTCATTTGTGTCAGTGATTAGATAACGCCTCTAAGGGATATCATAGGATATAGGTCTTTTGCTTTCCGACTTACCTCATGTTTTGTGATTATCTCCAGGCTCATCTCTGGTGCCTCAAAGAGCAGTGTTTCATTGTTTTCCATGGCTAATATTCCATTGTGTACATGGACTCCTTCTTCTTTATCCATTCACCTGTTGATGGACATTTTGGTTGCTTCCCATCTTGGCTATTTTGAATAAGGCTGCAGTGCAGCATTTGCAGCCTGTGTCTTTTCGATCCTGGTCTTCTCAGGTGAGAGGCCCAGTGGTGTGCCTGCTGGATTGAATGGTACCTCAGTTTTCACTTTTCAACGCAGTTCCTTTCGGTGGTCATTATTGGCTGTTAACCACTTTCCATCCCACCAGCACCTAGAGGTTACACAGTTCTCTACAACCCCGTCAGCATTTATTGTTGGTAGACTTTTTGCTGACGGTCAGTCGACAGGTGTGAGTTGGAACCTTTTGGTTGATTAGATTGCATGAGTCTAATAATTCCTGAGGTTGAGCTTTTACCCATTTTCCTGTTTTTTTGTTTAAAGAGAGTGAGGAATACTTACCTCTGCATACTATCTTCTTGAAACATTCGCCTGTTTTGAATTTCTTTTGTCCATTCCCCACCTGAGCACAATTTTTGACGGCAGGTGTCCTTTACAGCCCTGAGCCCTTGTGAATTTTAAGTGACCAGTAGCTGTGGGTTTAAAGCTGCTCTTGCGGGAAACGGCCACAAGGGGGCAGCATTTCTCCTTTACCAAATCTGGTCACTAGGGCAACAGAGCCTCAATGGAAGTCGTGTTCTAGGTTGTAAATTACAATGGAATGTGCCGGGAAAAAGCCCTTTAAGTTTATGTGTCATTCCTTCTTGTTTGTATTTTTAACAAAATTTTTATTCTTTATCACAGCAAATTCGATTACAATGGTTTGTTTGGTCTAGGTGTGCAAGACGAGGTTCCTTCACACATATACATATATCTATTCTTCTTTGGAATCTTTTCCCGTGTAGGTTATGACACAATGTTGAGTAGTCTTCTCTTGGTATTCTGTAGGTCTTTGGTGATTATATATTTCACGTGTGTTTGTATATCTCTGTTCACCTCAATATGGTAATGTACCCAATCCTCACACCTTTCCATTTGGTGAACCTTAAGTTTTTGTACTGAATCTGTGATTGCCTTTCTCTGTGGAAGTATCTTCGTTTGTATCAATTTTTAGGTAACACCTCTATGTGGTATGATAGGATATGTGTCTTTCGCTTTCTCACTTACTCCAAGTTGCGTGATTACTTCTAGAGTCATCTATGGTGCTGCAAATGGCATTGTTTCATTTTATCGCTAGCTCATAATCCATCTGTACATGTAGCAGATCTTCTTTGTCCACCCATCTGTCGGTGGACTTTTTGGTGACTTCCATATCTTGGCTATGGTAATACTGTGCAATGCAGATTTGCCTGCCTCTTTCTTTCCAATTCTGTCTTCTTAGGTTATAGGTCCAGGAATAAGCCTCTGGATCGTACGGTAGCTCAATGTTTACCTTTTAACGGCACCTCCACTCTGCTCTCATGAGTGGCTCTCTCCAGGTTACATCCCACTTAAAGTGGAGGGTTTGCATTTCTCCACAGCACCTTCAGCATTTATTCTTTGTGGTTTTTTACTGATGGTTATTCTGACTGGTGTGAGTTGATACGTCTTTGTGGCTGAATTTGCATGTGTCTCATGATCCATTAAAACTGAGCTTTAAGGCAGGTCCTTTTCATTTTTCAGGCTGTGAGTACAGCTTAGTTCTTCAAAGTGTTTTCTTAAAGTATGTATGTCATAATTTTAAAATTTTTTCGCCATTACCTCCCTGAAGACATTTTGCGGTGACCATTAGCACAGGCTTAAACCTGCGTTTGCAGGTAACGGCCAGAGGGTGGCAGTCTTTCTACGTTCCCCATGCTGGTACTAGGGCAACAGGCCTTCCGGCCAGTGGTGTTCCTCGGTTATAAATTAGAGTGAATTGTGCCTGAAGAAACCCACAAATGCTGATGTCTCCTTACTTATGTTTGTCTTTTAAATTTACCTTATATTTATTATTGGAGCAATATTACATTGTGTACATGGAACAGTTCTTCTTGGTGCGTTCCTCTGTTGATGGACATTTTCATTGCTTCCAAATGTTGGCTATGGTCAATATGGCTGGAGTGCAGGATTGCCAGCCTGTGACTTTTTGATTCTCATTTTCTCAGGGGATAGGCCCAGCAGTGGGTATGACTGATTGACGGGTAGCTCAGTGTTTACCTTTTCAAGGCACTTCCATTGTGTTTTCATTAGTGGCTCTTACCACGTCCCCCTTAGGGCCGAGTGTACGCATTCCTCCACAGTCCCTTCAGCATTTATTTTTTGAAACATTTTTGCTGATGGCCATTCTGACTGCTGTGAGCTGATAGGGTTTTGTAATTTGGGTTTGCATGTCTTTAAAAATTCCTAAAATATATCATTTTCCCACACCTTTTCTTTCCTCTTTAAAGGAAAAGCTGTGAGTACCACATAGCTCTTGAAATTGTCTTCTTGGAAGGTTGCCCTCTTTTGAAATTTTTGCTCCATTTTTGATCCCAGGATTTATTTGGAGGGCAGGTGTCATTTACAGAATGGCAAGTTGGTGAATATTTAGTGACCTTTAGCAGTGGGTTGAAAGCTGCTGTTGTGGGAAATGGCCACAAGGAGGCAGCATTTCTCCATTCCCAAATCTGAGTACTAGGGCAGCAGAGCCTTTCTGGAAGTCGTGTTCCTAGGTTGTAAATTAGAATGGAATGTGCCAGGAGAAACCCCCATAAGTTTAGGTCTCATTACTTCTTGTTTTTGTTATTTTTTTTAATCGGGGTAAGGACTAGAATATTGTTTGTCCTAGGGGTACACAATCTGGTTCATTTGTACATTATATATGTCTACTCTACAGATCCTCTTCCCATGTAAAATATTACAGAGTGTTCTGTAGACCTCCCTAGCTATATGGTCGGTCGTTTTGAAATATGTATATAATATGTATTTGGATATGTATAGTAACACTAATCTCATTTATCCATTCCCCCCACCTTTCCTTTTAGATGAGCATAGTTGGTTTTCTAAGTCTGTGAGTGTCTTTCTCTGTGGAAATATGTTCATTTGTGTCAGTGATTAGATAACGCCTCTAAGGGATATCATAGGATATAGGTCTTTTGCTTTCCGACTTACCTCATGTTTTGTGATTATCTCCAGGCTCATCTCTGGTGCCTCAAAGAGCAGTGTTTCATTGTTTTCCATGGCTAATATTCCATTGTGTACATGGACTCCTTCTTCTTTATCCATTCACCTGTTGATGGACATTTTGGTTGCTTCCCATCTTGGCTATTTTGAATAAGGCTGCAGTGCAGCTTTTGCAGCCTGTGTCTTTTCGATCCTGGTCTTCTCAGGTGAGAGGCCCAGTGGTGTGCCTGCTGGATTGAATGGTACCTCAGTTTTCACTTTTCAACGCAGTTCCTTTCGGTAGTCATTATTGGCTGTTAACCACTTTACATCTCACCAGCACCTAGAGGTTACACAGTTCTCTACAACCCCGTCAGCATTTATTGTTGGTAGACTTTTTGCTGACGGTCAGTCGACAGGTGTGAGTTGAAACCTTTTGGTTGATTAGATTGCATGAGTCTAATAATTCCTGAGGTTGAGCTTTTACCCATTTTCCTGTTTTTTTGTTTAAAGAGAGTGAGGAATACTTACCTCTGCATACTATCTTCTTGAAACATTCGCCTGTTTTGAATTTCTTTTGTCCATTCCCCACCTGAGCACAATTTTTGATGGCAGGTGTCCTTTACAGCCCTGAGCCCTTGTGAATTTTAAGTGACCAGTAGCTGTGGGTTTAAAGCTGCTCTTGCGGGAAACGGCCACAAGGGGGCAGCATTTCTCCTTTACCAAATCTGGTCACTAGGGCAACAGAGCCTTAATGGAAGTCGTGTTCTAGGTTGTAAAGTACAATGGAATGTGCCGGGAAAAAGCCCTTTAAGTGTATGTGTCATTCCTTCTTGTTTGTATTTTTAACAAAATTTTTATTCTTTATCACAGCAAATTCGATTACAATGGTTTGTTTGGTCTAGGTGTGCAAGACGTGGTTCCTTCACACATATACATATATCTATTCTTCTTTGGAATCTCTTCCCGTGTAGGTTATGACACAATGTTGAGTAGTCTTCTCTTGGTATTCTGTAGGTCTTTGGTGATTATATATTTCACGTGTGTTTGTATATCTCTGTTCACCTCAATATGGTAATGTACCCAATCCTCACACGTTTCCATTTGGTGAACCTTAAGTTTTTGTACTGAATCTGTGATTGCCTTTCTCTGTGGAAGTATCTTCGTTTGTATCAATTTTTAGGTAACACCTCTATGTGGTATGATAGGATATGTGTCTTTCGCTTTCTCACGTATTCCAAGTTGCGTGATTACTTCTAGAGTCATCTATGGTGCTGCAAATGGCATTGCTTCATTTTATCGCTAGCTCATAATCCATCTGTACATGTAGCAGTTCTTCTTTGTCCACCCATCTGTCGGTGGACTTTTTGGTGACTTCCATATCTTGGCTATGGTAATACTGTGCAATGCAGATTTGCCTGCCTCTTTCTTTCAAATTCTGTCTTCTTAGGTTATAGGTCCAGGAATAAGCCTCTGGATCGTACGGTAGCTCAATGTTTACCTTTTAACGGCACCTCCACTCTGCTCTCATGAGTGGCTCTCTCCAGGTTACATCCCACTTAAAGTGGAGGGTTTGCATTTCTCCACAGCACCTTCAGCATTTATTCTTTGTGGTTTTTTACTGATGGTTATTCTGACTGGTGTGAGCTGATACGTCTTTGTGGCTGAATTTGCATGTGTCTCATGATCCATTAAAACTGAGCTTTAAGGCAGGTCCTTTTCATTTTTCAGGCTGTGAGTACCGCTTAGTTCTTCAAAGTGTTTTCTTAAAGTATGTATGTCATAATTTTAAAATTTTTTGGCCATTACCTCCCTGAAGACATTTTGCGGTGACCATTAGCACAGGCTTAAACCTGCGTTTGCAGGTAACGGCCAGAGGGTGGCGGTCTTTCTACGTTCCCCATGCTGGTACTAGGGCAACAGGCCTTCCGGCCAGTGGTGTTCCTCGGTTATAAATTAGAGTGGAATGTGCCTGAAGAAACCCACAAATGCTGATGTCTCCTTACTTATGTTTGTCTTTTAAATTTACCTTATATTTATTATTGGAGCAATATTACATTGTGTACATGGAAGAGTTCTTCTTGGTGCGTTCCTCTGTTGATGGACATTTTCATTGCTTCCAAATGTTGGCTATGGTCAATATGGCTGGAGTGCAGGATTGCCAGCCTGTGACGTTTTGATTCTCATTTTCTCAGGGGATAGGCCCAGCAGTGGGTATGACTGATTGACGGGTAGCTCAGTGTTTACCTTTTCAAGGCACTTCCATTGTGTTTTCATTAGTGGCTCTTACCACGTCCCCCTTAGGGCCGAGTGTACGCATTCCTCCACAGTCCCTTCAGCATTTATTTTTTGAAACATTTTTGCTGATGGCCATTCTGACTGCTGTGAGCTGATAGGTTTTTGTAATTTGGGTTTGCATGTCTTTAAAAATTCCTAAAATATATCATTTTCCCACACCTTTTTCTTTCCTCTTCTTTAAAGGAAAAGCTGTGAGTACCACATAGCTCTTGAAATTGTCTTCTTGGAAGGTTGCCCTCTTTTGAAATTTTTGCTCCATTTTTGATCCCAGGATTTATTTGGAGGGCAGGTGTCATTTACAGAATGGCAAGTTGGTGAATATTTAGTGACCTTTAGCAGTGGGTTGAAAGCTGCTGTTGTGGGAAATGGCCACAAGGAGGCAGCATTTCTCCATTCCCAAATCTGAGTACTAGGGCAGCAGAGCCTTTCTGGAAGTCGTGTTCCTAGGTTGTAAATTAGAATGGAATGTGCCAGGAGAAACCCGCATAAGTTTAGGTCTCATTACTTCTTGTTTTTGTTAATTTTTTTAATCGGGGTAAGGACTAGAATATTGTTTGTCCTAGGGGTACACAATCTGGTTCATTTGTACATTATATATGTCTACTCTACAGATCCTCTTCCCATGTAAAATATTACAGAGTGTTCTGTAGACCTCCCTTGCTATATGGTCGGTCGTTTTGAAATATGTATATAATATGTATTTGGATATGTATAGTAACACTAATCTCATTTATCCATTCCCCCCACCTTTCCTTTTAGATGAGCATAGTTGGTTTTCTAAGTCTGTGAGTGTCTTTCTCTGTGGAAATATGTTCATTTGTGTCAGTGATTAGATAACGCCTCTAAGGGATATCATAGGATATAGGTCTTTTGCTTTCCGACTTACCTCATGTTTTGTGATTATCTCCAGGCTCATCTCTGGTGCCTCAAAGAGCAGTGTTTCATTGTTTTCCATGGCTAATATTCCATTGTGTACATGGACTCCTTCTTCTTTATCCATTCACCTGTTGATGGACATTTTGGTTGCTTCGCATCTTGGCTATTTTGAATAAGGCTGCAGTGCAGCATTTGCAGCCTGTGTCTTTTCGATCCTGGTCTTCTCAGGTGAGAGGCCCAGTGGTGTGCCTGCTGGATTGAATGGTACCTCAGTTTTCACTTTTCAACGCAGTTCCTTTCGGTGGTCATTATTGGCTGTTAACCACTTTCCATCCCACCAGCACCTAGAGGTTACACAGTTCTCTACAACCCCGTCAGCATTTATTGTTGGTAGACTTTTTGCTGACGGTCAGTCGACAGGTGTGAGTTGGAACCTTTTGGTTGATTAGATTGCATGAGTCTAATAATTCCTGAGGTTGAGCTTTTACCCATTTTCCTGTTTTTTTGTTTAAAGAGAGTGAGGAATACTTACCTCTGCATACTATCTTCTTGAAACATTCGCCTGTTTTGAATTTCTTTTGTCCATTCCCCACCTGAGCACAATTTTTGACGGCAGGTGTCCTTTACAGCCCTGAGCCCTTGTGAATTTTAAGTGACCAGTAGCTGTGGGTTTAAAGCTGCTCTTGCGGGAAACGGCCACAAGGGGGCAGCATTTCTCCTTTACCAAATCTGGTCACTAGGGCAACAGAGCCTTAATGGAAGTCGTGTTCTAGGTTGTAAAGTACAATGGAATGTGCCGGGAAAAAGCCCTTTAAGTTTATGTGTCATTCCTTCTTGTTTGTATTTTTAACAAAATTTTTATTCTTTATCACAGCAAATTCGATTACAATGGTTTGTTTGGTCTAGGTGTGCAAGACGAGGTTCCTTCACACATATACATATATCTATTCTTCTTTGGAATCTTTTCCCGTGTAGGTTATGACACAATGTTGAGTAGTCTTCTCTTGGTATTCTGTAGGTCTTTGGTGATTATATATTTCACGTGTGTTTGTATATCTCTGTTCACCTCAGTATGGTAATGTACCCAATCCTCACACGTTTCCATTTGGTGAACCTTAAGTTTTTGTACTGAATCTGTGATTGCCTTTCTCTGTGGAAGTATCTTCGTTTGTATCAATTTTTAGGTAACACCTCTATGTGGTATGATAGGATATGTGTCTTTCGCTTTCTCACTTACTCCAAGTTGCGTGATTACTTCTAGAGTCATCTATGGTGCTGCAAATGGCATTGTTTCATTTTATCGCTAGCTCATAATCCATCTGTACATGTAGCAGATCTTCTTTGTCCACCCATCTGTCGGTGGACTTTTTGGTGACTTCCATATCTTGGCTATGGTAATACTGTGCAATGCAGATTTGCCTGCCTCTTTCTTTCCAATTCTGTCTTCTTAGGTTATAGGTCCAGGAATAAGCCTCTGGATCGTACGGTAGCTCAATGTTTACCTTTTAACGGCACCTCCACTCTGCTCTCATGAGTGGCTCTCTCCAGGTTACATCCCACTTAAAGTGGAGGGTTTGCATTTCTCCACAGCACCTTCAGCATTTATTCTTTGTGGTTTTTTACTGATGGTTATTCTGACTGGTGTGAGCTGATACGTCTTTGTGGCTGAATTTGCATGTGTCTCATGATCCATTAAAACTGAGCTTTAAGGCAGGTCCTTTTCATTTTTCAGGCTGTGAGTACAGCTTAGTTCTTCAAAGTGTTTTCTTAAAGTATGTATGTCATAATTTTAAAATTTTTTCGCCATTACCTCCCTGAAGACATTTTGCGGTGACCATTAGCACAGGCTTAAACCTGCGTTTGCAGGTAACGGCCAGAGGGTGGCAGTCTTTCTACGTTCCCCATGCTGGTACTAGGGCAACAGGCCTTCCGGCCAGTGGTGTTCCTCGGTTATAAATTAGAGTGGATTGTGCCTGAAGAAACCCACAAATGCTGATGTCTCCTTACTTATGTTTGTCTTTTAAATTTACCTTATATTTATTATTGGAGCAATATTACATTGTGTACATGGAACAGTTCTTCTTGGTGCGTTCCTCTGTTGATGGACATTTTCATTGCTTCCAAATGTTGGCTATGGTCAATATGGCTGGAGTGCAGGATTGCCAGCCTGTGACGTTTTGATTCTCATTTTCTCAGGGGATAGGCCCAGCAGTGGGTATGACTGATTGACGGGTAGCTCAGTGTTTACCTTTTCAAGGCACTTCCATTGTGTTTTCATTAGTGGCTCTTACCACGTCCCCCTTAGGGCCGAGTGTACGCATTCCTCCACAGTCCCTTCAGCATTTATTTTTTGAAACATTTTTGCTGATGGCCATTCTGACTGCTGTGAGCTGATAGGGTTTTGTAATTTGGGTTTGCATGTCTTTAAAAATTCCTAAAATATATCATTTTCCCACACCTTTTCTTTCCTCTTTAAAGGAAAAGCTGTGAGTACCACATAGCTCTTGAAATTGTCTTCTTGGAAGGTTGCCCTCTTTTGAAATTTTTGCTCCATTTTTGATCCCAGGATTTATTTGGAGGGCAGGTGTCATTTACAGAATGGCAAGTTGGTGAATATTTAGTGACCTTTAGCAGTGGGTTGAAAGCTGCTGTTGTGGGAAATGGCCACAAGGAGGCAGCATTTCTCCATTCCCAAATCTGAGTACTAGGGCAGCAGAGCCTTTCTGGAAGTCGTGTTCCTAGGTTGTAAATTAGAATGGAATGTGCCAGGAGAAACCCCCATAAGTTTAGGTCTCATTACTTCTTGTTTTTGTTAATTTTTTTAATCGGGGTAAGGACTAGAATATTGTTTGTCCTAGGGGTACACAATCTGGTTCATTTGTACATTATATATGTCTACTCTACAGATCCTCTTCCCATGTAAAATATTACAGAGTGTTCTGTAGACCTCCCTTGCTATATGGTCGGTCGTTTTGAAATATGTATATAATATGTATTTGGATATGTATAGTAACACTAATCTCATTTATCCATTCCCCCCACCTTTCCTTTTAGATGAGCATAGTTGGTTTTCTAAGTCTGTGAGTGTCTTTCTCTGTGGAAATATGTTCATTTGTGTCAGTGATTAGATAACGCCTCTAAGGGATATCATAGGATATAGGTCTTTTGCTTTCCGACTTACCTCATGTTTTGTGATTATCTCCAGGCTCATCTCTGGTGCCTCAAAGAGCAGTGTTTCATTGTTTTCCATGGCTAATATTCCATTGTGTACATGGACTCCTTCTTCTTTATCCATTCACCTGTTGATGGACATTTTGGTTGCTTCCCATCTTGGCTATTTTGAATAAGGCTGCAGTGCAGCATTTGCAGCCTGTGTCTTTTCGATCCTGGTCTTCTCAGGTGAGAGGCCCAGTGGTGTGCCTGCTGGATTGAATGGTACCTCAGTTTTCACTTTTCAACGCAGTTCCTTTCGGTGGTCATTATTGGCTGTTAACCACTTTCCATCCCACCAGCACCTAGAGGTTACACAGTTCTCTACAACCCCGTCAGCATTTATTGTTGGTAGACTTTTTGCTGACGGTCAGTCGACAGGTGTGAGTTGGAACCTTTTGGTTGATTAGATTGCATGAGTCTAATAATTCCTGAGGTTGAGCTTTTACCCATTTTCCTGTTTTTTTGTTTAAAGAGAGTGAGGAATACTTACCTCTGCATACTATCTTCTTGAAACATTCGCCTGTTTTGAATTTCTTTTGTCCATTCCCCACCTGAGCACAATTTTTGACGGCAGGTGTCCTTTACAGCCCTGAGCCCTTGTGAATTTTAAGTGACCAGTAGCTGTGGGTTTAAAGCTGCTCTTGCGGGAAACGGCCACAAGGGGGCAGCATTTCTCCTTTACCAAATCTGGTCACTAGGGCAACAGAGCCTTAATGGAAGTCGTGTTCTAGGTTGTAAAGTACAATGGAATGTGCCGGGAAAAGGCCCTTTAAGTTTATGTGTCATTCCTTCTTGTTTGTATTTTTAACAAAATTTTTATTCTTTATCACAGCAAATTCGATTACAATGGTTTGTTTGGTCTAGGTGTGCAAGACGAGGTTCCTTCACACATATACATATATCTATTCTTCTTTGGAATCTTTTCCCGTGTAGGTTATGACACAATGTTGAGTAGTCTTCTCTTGGTATTCTGTAGGTCTTTGGTGATTATATATTTCACGTGTGTTTGTATATCTCTGTTCACCTCAATATGGTAATGTACCCAATCCTCACACGTTTCCATTTGGTGAACCTTAAGTTTTTGTACTGAATCTGTGATTGCCTTTCTCTGTGGAAGTATCTTCGTTTGTATCAATTTTTAGGTAACACCTCTATGTGGTATGATAGGATATGTGTCTTTCGCTTTCTCACTTACTCCAAGTTGCGTGATTACTTCTAGAGTCATCTATGGTGCTGCAAATGGCATTGTTTCATTTTATCGCTAGCTCATAATCCATCTGTACATGTAGCAGATCTTCTTTGTCCACCCATCTGTCGGTGGACTTTTTGGTGACTTCCATATCTTGGCTATGGTAATACTGTGCAATGCAGATTTGCCTGCCTCTTTCTTTCCAATTCTGTCTTCTTAGGTTATAGGTCCAGGAATAAGCCTCTGGATCGTACGGTAGCTCAATGTTTACCTTTTAACGGCACCTCCACTCTGCTCTCATGAGTGGCTCTCTCCAGGTTACATCCCACTTAAAGTGGAGGGTTTGCATTTCTCCACAGCACCTTCAGCATTTATTCTTTGTGGTTTTTTACTGATGGTTATTCTGACTGGTGTGAGCTGATACGTCTTTGTGGCTGAATTTGCATGTGTCTCATGATCCATTAAAACTGAGCTTTAAGGCAGGTCCTTTTCATTTTTCAGGCTGTGAGTACAGCTTAGTTCTTCAAAGTGTTTTCTTAAAGTATGTATGTCATAATTTTAAAATTTTTTCGCCATTACCTCCCTGAAGACATTTTGCGGTGACCATTAGCACAGGCTTAAACCTGCGTTTGCAGGTAACGGCCAGAGGGTGGCAGTCTTTCTACGTTCCCCATGCTGGTACTAGGGCAACAGGCCTTCCGGCCAGTGGTGTTCCTCGGTTATAAATTAGAGTGGATTGTGCCTGAAGAAACCCACAAATGCTGATGTCTCCTTACTTATGTTTGTCTTTTAAATTTACCTTATATTTATTATTGGAGCAATATTACATTGTGTACATGGAACAGTTCTTCTTGGTGCGTTCCTCTGTTGATGGACATTTTCATTGCTTCCAAATGTTGGCTATGGTCAATATGGCTGGAGTGCAGGATTGCCAGCCTGTGACGTTTTGATTCTCATTTTCTCAGGGGATAGGCCCAGCAGTGGGTATGACTGATTGACGGGTAGCTCAGTGTTTACCTTTTCAAGGCACTTCCATTGTGTTTTCATTAGTGGCTCTTACCACGTCCCCCTTAGGGCCGAGTGTACGCATTCCTCCACAGTCCCTTCAGCATTTATTTTTTGAAACATTTTTGCTGATGGCCATTCTGACTGCTGTGAGCTGATAGGGTTTTGTAATTTGGGTTTGCATGTCTTTAAAAATTCCTAAAATATATCATTTTCCCACACCTTTTCTTTCCTCTTTAAAGGAAAAGCTGTGAGTACCACATAGCTCTTGAAATTGTCTTCTTGGAAGGTTGCCCTCTTTTGAAATTTTTGCTCCATTTTTGATCCCAGGATTTATTTGGAGGGCAGGTGTCATTTACAGAATGGCAAGTTGGTGAATATTTAGTGACCTTTAGCAGTGGGTTGAAAGCTGCTGTTGTGGGAAATGGCCACAAGGAGGCAGCATTTCTCCATTCCCAAATCTGAGTACTAGGGCAGCAGAGCCTTTCTGGAAGTCGTGTTCCTAGGTTGTAAATTAGAATGGAATGTGCCAGGAGAAACCCCCATAAGTTTAGGTCTCATTACTTCTTGTTTTTGTTATTTTTTTTAATCGGGGTAAGGACTAGAATATTGTTTGTCCTAGGGGTACACAATCTGGTTCATTTGTACATTATATATGTCTACTCTACAGATCCTCTTCCCATGTAAAATATTACAGAGTGTTCTGTAGACCTCCCTTGCTATATGGTCGGTCGTTTTGAAATATGTATATAATATGTATTTGGATATGTATAGTAACACTAATCTCATTTATCCATTCCCCCCACCTTTCCTTTTAGATGAGCATAGTTGGTTTTCTATGTCTGTGAGTGTCTTTCTCTGTGGAAATATGTTCATTTGTGTCAGTGATTAGATAACGCCTCTAAGGGATATCATAGGATATAGGTCTTTTGCTTTCCGACTTACCTCATGTTTTGTGATTATCTCCAGGCTCATCTCTGGTGCCTCAAAGAGCAGTGTTTCATTGTTTTCCATGGCTAATATTCCATTGTGTACATGGACTCCTTCTTCTTTATCCATTCACCTGTTGATGGACATTTTGGTTGCTTCCCATCTTGGCTATTTTGAATAAGGCTGCAGTGCAGCATTTGCAGCCTGTGTCTTTTCGATCCTGGTCTTCTCAGGTGAGAGGCCCAGTGGTGTGCCTGCTGGATTGAATGGTACCTCAGTTTTCACTTTTCAACGCAGTTCCTTTCGGTGGTCATTATTGGCTGTTAACCACTTTCCATCCCACCAGCACCTAGAGGTTACACAGTTCTCTACAACCCCGTCAGCATTTATTGTTGGTAGACTTTTTGCTGACGGTCAGTCGACAGGTGTGAGTTGGAACCTTTTGGTTGATTAGATTGCATGAGTCTAATAATTCCTGAGGTTGAGCTTTTACCCATTTTCCTGTTTTTTTGTTTAAAGAGAGTGAGGAATACTTACCTCTGCATACTATCTTCTTGAAATATTCGCCTGTTTTGAATTTCTTTTGTCCATTCCCCACCTGAGCACAATTTTTGACGGCAGGTGTCCTTTACAGCCCTGAGCCCTTGTGAATTTTAAGTGACCAGTAGCTGTGGGTTTAAAGCTGCTCTTGCGGGAAACGGCCACAAGGGGGCAGCATTTCTCCTTTACCAAATCTGGTCACTAGGGCAACAGAGCCTTAATGGAAGTCGTGTTCTAGGTTGTAAATTACAATGGAATGTGCCGGGAAAAAGCCCTTTAAGTTTATGTGTCATTCCTTCTTGTTTGTATTTTTAACAAAATTTTTATTCTTTATCACAGCAAATTCGATTACAATGGTTTGTTTGGTCTAGGTGTGCAAGACGTGGTTCCTTCACACATATACATATATCTATTCTTCTTTGGAATCTTTTCCCGTGTAGGTTATGACACAATGTTGAGTAGTCTTCTCTTGGTATTCTGTAGGTCTTTGGTGATTATATATTTCACGTGTGTTTGTATATCTCTGTTCACCTCAATATGGTAATGTACCCAATCCTCACACGTTTCCATTTGGTGAACCTTAAGTTTTTGTACTGAATCTGTGATTGCCTTTCTCTGTGGAAGTATCTTCGTTTGTATCAATTTTTAGGTAACACCTCTATGTGGTATGATAGGATATGGGTCTTTCGTTTTCTCACTTACTCCAAGTTGCGTGATTACTTCTAGAGTCATCTATGGTGCTGCAAATGGCATTGCTTCATTTTATCGCTAGCTCATAATCCATCTGTACATGTAGCAGTTCTTCTTTGTCCACCCATCTGTCGGTGGACTTTTTGGTGACTTCCATATCTTGGCTATGGTAATACTGTGCAATGCAGATTTGCCTGCCTCTTTCTTTCCAATTCTGTCTTCTTAGGTTATAGGTCCAGGAATAAGCCTCTGGATCGTACGGTAGCTCAATGTTTACCTTTTAACGGCACCTCCACTCTGCTCTCATGAGTGGCTCTCTCCAGGTTACATCCCACTTAAAGTGGAGGGTTTGCATTTCTCCACAGCACCTTCAGCATTTATTCTTTGTGGTTTTTTACTGATGGTTATTCTGACTGGTGTGAGCTGATACGTCTTTGTGGCTGAATTTGCATGTGTCTCATGATCCATTAAAACTGAGCTTTAAGGCAGGTCCTTTTCATTTTTCAGGCTGTGAGTACCGCTTAGTTCTTCAAAGTGTTTTCTTAAAGTATGTATGTCATAATTTTAAAATTTTTTCGCCATTACCTCCCTGAAGACATTTTGCGGTGACCATTAGCACAGGCTTAAACCTGCGTTTGCAGGTAACGGCCAGAGGGTGGCGGTCTTTCTACGTTCCCCGTGCTGGTACTAGGGCAACAGGCCTTCCGGCCAGTGGTGTTCCTCGGTTATAAATTAGAGTGGAATGTGCCTGAAGAAACCCACAAATGCTGATGTCTCCTTACTTATGTTTGTCTTTTAAATTTACCTTATATTTATTATTGGAGCAATATTACATTGTGTACATGGAACAGTTCTTCTTGGTGCGTTCCTCTGTTGATGGACATTTTCATTGCTTCCAAATGTTGGCTATGGTCAATATGGCTGGAGTGCAGGATTGCCAGCCTGTGACGTTTTGATTCTCATTTTCTCAGGGGATAGGCCCAGCAGTGGGTATGACTGATTGACGGGTAGCTCAGTGTTTACCTTTTCAAGGCACTTCCATTGTGTTTTCATTAGTGGCTCTTACCACTTCCCCCTTAGGGCCGAGTGTACGCATTCCTCCACAGTCCCTTCAGCATTTATTTTTTGAAACATTTTTGCTGATGGCCATTCTGACTGCTGTGAGCTGATAGGGTTTTGTAATTTGGGTTTGCATGTCTTTAAAAATTCCTAAAATATATCATTTTCCCACACCTTTTTCTTTCCTCTTTAAAGGAAAAGCTGTGAGTACCACATAGCTCTTGAAATTGTCCTCTTGGAAGGTTGCCCTCTTTTGAAATTTTTGCTCCATTTTTGATCCCAGGATTTATTTGGAGGGCAGGTGTCATTTACAGAATTGCAAGTTGGTGAATATTTAGTGACCTTTAGCAGTGGGTTGAAAGCTGCTGTTGTGGGAAATGGCCACAAGGAGGCAGCATTTCTCCATTCCCAAATCTGAGTACTAGGGCAGCAGAGCCTTTCTGGAAGTCGTGTTCCTAGGTTGTAAATTAGAATGGAATGTGCCAGGAGAAACCCCCATAAGTTTAGGTCTCATTACTTCTTGTTTTTGTTATTTTTTTTAATCGGGGTAAGGACTAGAATATTGTTTGTCCTAGGGGTACACAATCTAGTTCATTTGTACATTATATATGTCTACTCTACAGATCCTCTTCCCATGTAAAATATTACAGAGTGTTCTGTAGACCTCCCTTGCTATATGGTCGGTCGTTTTGAAATATGTATATAATATGTATTTGGATATGTATAGTAACACTAATCTCATTTATCCATTCCCCCCACCTTTCCTTTTAGATGAGCATAGTTGGTTTTCTAAGTCTGTGAGTGTCTTTCTCTGTGGAAATATGTTCATTTGTGTCAGTGATTAGATAACGCCTCTAAGGGATATCATAGGATATAGGTCTTTTGCTTTCCGACTTACCTCATGTTTTGTGATTATCTCCAGGCTCATCTCTGGTGCCTCAAAGAGCAGTGTTTCATTGTTTTCCATGGCTAATATTCCATTGTGTACATGGACTCCTTCTTCTTTATCCATTCACCTGTTGATGGACATTTTGGTTGCTTCCCATCTTGGCTATTTTGAATAAGGCTGCAGTGCAGCATTTGCAGCCTGTGTCTTTTCGATCCTGGTCTTCTCAGGTGAGAGGCCCAGTGGTGTGCCTGCTGGATTGAATGGTACCTCAGTTTTCACTTTTCAACGCAGTTCCTTTCGGTGGTCATTATTGGCTGTTAACCACTTTCCTTCCCACCAGCACCTAGAGGTTACACAGTTCTCTACAACCCCGTCAGCATTTATTGTTGGTAGACTTTTTGCTGACGGTCAGTCGACAGGTGTGAGTTGAAACCTTTTGGTTGATTAGATTGCATGAGTCTAATAATTCCTGAGGTTGAGCTTTTACCCATTTTCCTGTTTTTTTGTTTAAAGAGAGTGAGGAATACTTACCTCTGCATACTATCTTCTTGAAACATTCGCCTGTTTTGAATTTCTTTTGTCCATTCCCCACCTGAGCACAATTTTTGACGGCAGGTGTCCTTTACAGCCCTGAGCCCTTGTGAATTTTAAGTGACCAGTAGCTGTGGGTTTAAAGCTGCTCTTGCGGGAAACGGCCACAAGGGGGCAGCATTTCTCCTTTACCAAATCTGGTCACTAGGGCAACAGAGCCTTAATGGAAGTCGTGTTCTAGGTTGTAAAGTACAATGGAATGTGCCGGGAAAAAGCCCTTTAAGTGTATGTGTCATTCCTTCTTGTTTGTATTTTTAACAAAATTTTTATTCTTTATCACAGCAAATTCGATTACAATGGTTTGTTTGGTCTAGGTGTGCAAGACGTGGTTCCTTCACACATATACATATATCTATTTTCTTTGGAATCTTTTCCCGTGTAGGTTATGACACAATGTTGAGTAGTCTTCTCTTGGTATTCTGTAGGTCTTTGGTGATTATATATTTCACGTGTGTTTGTATATCTCTGTTCACCTCAGTATGGTAATGTACCCAATCCTCACACCTTTCCATTTGGTGAACCTTAAGTTTTTGTACTGAATCTGTGATTGCCTTTCTCTGTGGAAGTATCTTCGTTTGTATCAATTTTTAGGTAACACCTCTATGTGGTATGATAGGATATGTGTCTTTCGCTTTCTCACTTACTCCAAGTTGCGTGATTACTTCTAGAGTCATCTATGGTGCTGCAAATGGCATTGTTTCATTTTATCGCTAGCTCATAATCCATCTGTACATGTAGCAGATCTTCTTTGTCCACCCATCTGTCGGTGGACTTTTTGGTGACTTCCATATCTTGGCTATGGTAATACTGTGCAATGCAGATTTGCCTGCCTCTTTCTTTCCAATTCTGTCTTCTTAGGTTATAGGTCCAGGAATAAGCCTCTGGATCGTACTGTAGCTCAATGTTTACCTTTTAACGGCACCTCCACTCTGCTCTCATGAGTGGCTCTCTCCAGGTTACATCCCACTTAAAGTGGAGGGTTTGCATTTCTCCACAGCACCTTCAGCATTTATTCTTTGTGGTTTTTTACTGATGGTTATTCTGACTGGTGTGAGCTGATACGTCTTTGTGGCTGAATTTGCATGTGTCTCATGATCCATTAAAACTGAGCTTTAAGGCAGGTCCTTTTCATTTTTCAGGCTGTGAGTACAGCTTAGTTCTTCAAAGTGTTTTCTTAAAGTATGTATGTCATAATTTTAAAATTTTTTCGCCATTACCTCCCTGAAGACATTTTGCGGTGACCATTAGCACAGGCTTAAACCTGCGTTTGCAGGTAACGGCCAGAGGGTGGCAGTCTTTCTACGTTCCCCATGCTGGTACTAGGGCAACAGGCCTTCCGGCCAGTGGTGTTCCTCGGTTATAAATTAGAGTGAATTGTGCCTGAAGAAACCCACAAATGCTGATGTCTCCTTACTTATGTTTGTCTTTTAAATTTACCTTATATTTATTATTGGAGCAATATTACATTGTGTACATGGAACAGTTCTTCTTGGTGCGTTCCTCTGTTGATGGACATTTTCATTGCTTCCAAATGTTGGCTATGGTCAATATGGCTGGAGTGCAGGATTGCCAGCCTGTGACGTTTTGATTCTCATTTTCTCAGGGGATAGGCCCAGCAGTGGGTATGACTGATTGACGGGTAGCTCAGTGTTTACCTTTTCAAGGCACTTCCATTGTGTTTTCATTAGTGGCTCTTACCACGTCCCCCTTAGGGCCGAGTGTACGCATTCCTCCACAGTCCCTTCAGCATTTATTTTTTGAAACATTTTTGCTGATGGCCATTCTGACTGCTGTGAGCTGATAGGGTTTTGTAATTTGGGTTTGCATGTCTTTAAAAATTCCTAAAATATATCATTTTCCCACACCTTTTCTTTCCTCTTTAAAGGAAAAGCTGTGAGTACCACATAGCTCTTGAAATTGTCTTCTTGGAAGGTTGCCCTCTTTTGAAATTTTTGCTCCATTTTTGATCCCAGGATTTATTTGGAGGGCAGGTGTCATTTACAGAATGGCAAGTTGGTGAATATTTAGTGACCTTTAGCAGTGGGTTGAAAGCTGCTGTTGTGGGAAATGGCCACAAGGAGGCAGCATTTCTCCATTCCCAAATCTGAGTACTAGGGCAGCAGAGCCTTTCTGGAACTCGTGTTCCTAGGTTGTAAATTAGAATGGAATGTGCCAGGAGAAACCCCCATAAGTTTAGGTCTCATTACTTCTTGTTTTTGTTATTTTTTTTAATCGGGGTAAGGACTAGAATATTGTTTGTCCTAGGGGTACACAATCTGGTTCATTTGTACATTATATATGTCTACTCTACAGATCCTCTTCCCATGTAAAATATTACAGAGTGTTCTGTAGACCTCCCTTGCTATATGGTCGGTCGTTTTGAAATATGTATATAATATGTATTTGGATATGTATAGTAACACTAATCTCATTTATCCATTCCCCCCACCTTTCCTTTTAGATGAGCATAGTTGGTTTTCTAAGTCTGTGAGTGTCTTTCTCTGTGGAAATATGTTCATTTGTGTCAGTGATTAGATAACGCCTCTAAGGGATATCATAGGATATAGGTCTTTTGCTTTCCGACTTACCTCATGTTTTGTGATTATCTCCAGGCTCATCTCTGGTGCCTCAAAGAGCAGTGTTTCATTGTTTTCCATGGCTAATATTCCATTGTGTACATGGACTCCTTCTTCTTTATCCATTCACCTGTTGATGGACATTTTGGTTGCTTCCCATCTTGGCTATTTTGAATAAGGCTGCAGTGCAGCCTTTGCAGCCTGTGTCTTTTCGATCCTGGTCTTCTCAGGTGAGAGGCCCAGTGGTGTGCCTGCTGGATTGAATGGTACCTCAGTTTTCACTTTTCAACGCAGTTCCTTTCGGTAGTCATTATTGGCTGTTAACCACTTTCCTTCCCACCAGCACCTAGAGGTTACACAGTTCTCTACAACCCCGTCAGCATTTATTGTTGGTAGACTTTTTGCTGACGGTCAGTCGACAGGTGTGAGTTGAAACCTTTTGGTTGATTAGATTGCATGAGTCTAATAATTCCTGAGGTTGAGCTTTTACCCATTTTCCTGTTTTTTTGCTTAAAGAGAGTGAGGAATACTTACCTCTGCATACTATCTTCTTGAAACATTCGCCTGTTTTGAATTTCTTTTGTCCATTCCCCACCTGAGCACAATTTTTGATGGCAGGTGTCCTTTACAGCCCTGAGCCCTTGTGAATTTTAAGTGACCAGTAGCTGTGGGTTTAAAGCTGCTCTTGCGGGAAACGGCCACAAGGGGGCAGCATTTCTCCTTTACCAAATCTGGTCACTAGGGCAACAGAGCCTTAATGGAAGTCATGTTCTAGGTTGTAAAGTACAATGGAATGTGCCGGGAAAAAGCCCTTTAAATGTATGTGTCATTCCTTCTTGTTTGTATTTTTAACAAAATTTTTATTCTTTATCACAGCAAATTCGATTACAATGGTTTGTTTGGTCTAGGTGTGCAAGACGTGGTTCCTTCACACATATACATATATCTATTCTTCTTTGGAATCTCTTCCCGTGTAGGTTATGACACAATGTTGAGTAGTCTTCTCTTGGTATTCTGTAGGTCTTTGGTGATTATATATTTCACGTGTGTTTGTATATCTCTGTTCACCTCAATATGGTAATGTACCCAATCCTCACACCTTTCCATTTGGTGAACCTTAAGTTTTTGTACTGAATCTGTGATTGCCTTTCTCTGTGGAAGTATCTTCGTTTGTATCAATTTTTAGGTAACACCTCTATGTGGTATGATAGGATATGTGTCTTTCGCTTTCTCACTTATTCCAAGTTGCGTGATTACTTCTAGAGTCATCTATGGTGCTGCAAATGGCATTGCTTCATTTTATCGCTAGCTCATAATCCATCTGTACATGTAGCAGTTCTTCTTTGTCCACCCATCTGTCGGTGGACTTTTTGGTGACTTCCATATCTTGGCTATGGTAATACTGTGCAATGCAGATTTGCCTGCCTCTTTCTTTCCAATTCTGTCTTCTTAGGTTATAGGTCCAGGAATAAGCCTCTGGATCGTACGGTAGCTCAATGTTTACCTTTTAACGGCACCTCCACTCTGCTCTCATGAGTGGCTCTCTCCAGGTTACATCCCACTTAAAGTGGAGGGTTTGCATTTCTCCACAGCACCTTCAGCATTTATTCTTTGTGGTTTTTTACTGATGGTTATTCTGACTGGTGTGAGCTGATACGTCTTTGTGGCTGAATTTGCATGTGTCTCATGATCCATTAAAACTGAGCTTTAAGGCAGGTCCTTTTCATTTTTCAGGCTGTGAGTACCGCTTAGTTCTTCAAAGTGTTTTCTTAAAGTATGTATGTCATAATTTTAAAATTTTTTGGCCATTACCTCCCTGAAGACATTTTGCGGTGACCATTAGCACAGGCTTAAACCTGCGTTTGCAGGTAACGGCCAGAGGGTGGCGGTCTTTCTACGTTCCCCATGCTGGTACTAGGGCAACAGGCCTTCCGGCCAGTGGTGTTCCTCGGTTATAAATTAGAGTGGAATGTGCCTGAAGAAACCCACAAATGCTGATGTCTCCTTACTTATGTTTGTCTTTTAAATTTACCTTATATTTATTATTGGAGCAATATTACATTGTGTACATGGAAGAGTTCTTCTTGGTGCGTTCCTCTGTTGATGGACATTTTCATTGCTTCCAAATGTTGGCTATGGTCAATATGGCTGGAGTGCAGGATTGCCAGCCTGTGACGTTTTGATTCTCATTTTCTCAGGGGATAGGCCCAGCAGTGGGTATGACTGATTGACGGGTAGCTCAGTGTTTACCTTTTCAAGGCACTTCCATTGTGTTTTCATTAGTGGCTCTTACCACGTCCCCCTTAGGGCCGAGTGTACGCATTCCTCCACAGTCCCTTCAGCATTTATTTTTTGAAACATTTTTGCTGATGGCCATTCTGACTGCTGTGAGCTGATAGGTTTTTGTAATTTGGGTTTGCATGTCTTTAAAAATTCCTAAAATATATCATTTTCCCACACCTTTTTCTTTCCTCTTCTTTAAAGGAAAAGCTGTGAGTACCACATAGCTCTTGAAATTGTCTTCTTGGAAGGTTGCCCTCTTTTGAAATTTTTGCTCCATTTTTGATCCCAGGATTTATTTGGAGGGCAGGTGTCATTTACAGAATGGCAAGTTGGTGAATATTTAGTGACCTTTAGCAGTGGGTTGAAAGCTGCTGTTGTGGGAAATGGCCACAAGGAGGCAGCATTTCTCCATTCCCAAATCTGAGTACTAGGGCAGCAGAGCCTTTCTGGAAGTCGTGTTCCTAGGTTGTAAATTAGAATGGAATGTGCCAGGAGAAACCCCCATAAGTTTAGGTCTCATTACTTCTTGTTTTTGTTAATTTTTTTAATCGGGGTAAGGACTAGAATATTGTTTGTCCTAGGGGTACACAATCTGGTTCATTTGTACATTATATATGTCTACTCTACAGATCCTCTTCCCATGTAAAATATTACAGAGTGTTCTGTAGACCTCCCTTGCTATATGGTCGGTCGTTTTGAAATATGTATATAATATGTATTTGGATATGTATAGTAACACTAATCTCATTTATCCATTCCCCCCACCTTTCCTTTTAGATGAGCATAGTTGGTTTTCTAAGTCTGTGAGTGTCTTTCTCTGTGGAAATATGTTCATTTGTGTCAGTGATTAGATAACGCCTCTAAGGGATATCATAGGATATAGGTCTTTTGCTTTCCGACTTACCTCATGTTTTGTGATTATCTCCAGGCTCATCTCTGGTGCCTCAAAGAGCAGTGTTTCATTGTTTTCCATGGCTAATATTCCATTGTGTACATGGACTCCTTCTTCTTTATCCATTCACCTGTTGATGGACATTTTGGTTGCTTCCCATCTTGGCTATTTTGAATAAGGCTGCAGTGCAGCATTTTCAGCCTGTGTCTTTTCGATCCTGGTCTTCTCAGGTGAGAGGCCCAGTGGTGTGCCTGCTGGATTGAATGGTACCTCAGTTTTCACTTTTCAACGCAGTTCCTTTCGGTGGTCATTATTGGCTGTTAACCACTTTCCATCCCACCAGCACCTAGAGGTTACACAGTTCTCTACAACCCCGTCAGCATTTATTGTTGGTAGACTTTTTGCTGACGGTCAGTCGACAGGTGTGAGTTGGAACCTTTTGGTTGATTAGATTGCATGAGTCTAATAATTCCTGAGGTTGAGCTTTTACCCATTTTCCTGTTTTTTTGTTTAAAGAGAGTGAGGAATACTTACCTCTGCATACTATCTTCTTGAAACATTCGCCTGTTTTGAATTTCTTTTGTCCATTCCCCACCTGAGCACAATTTTTGACGGCAGGTGTCCTTTACAGCCCTGAGCCCTTGTGAATTTTAAGTGACCAGTAGCTGTGGGTTTAAAGCTGCTCTTGCGGGAAACGGCCACAAGGGGGCAGCATTTCTCCTTTACCAAATCTGGTCACTAGGGCAACAGAGCCTCAATGGAAGTCGTGTTCTAGGTTGTAAATTACAATGGAATGTGCCGGGAAAAAGCCCTTTAAGTTTATGTGTCATTCCTTCTTGTTTGTATTTTTAACAAAATTTTTATTCTTTATCACAGCAAATTCGATTACAATGGTTTGTTTGGTCTAGGTGTGCAAGACGAGGTTCCTTCACACATATACATATATCTATTCTTCTTTGGAATCTTTTCCCGTGTAGGTTATGACACAATGTTGAGTAGTCTTCTCTTGGTATTCTGTAGGTCTTTGGTGATTATATATTTCACGTGTGTTTGTATATCTCTGTTCACCTCAATATGGTAATGTACCCAATCCTCACACCTTTCCATTTGGTGAACCTTAAGTTTTTGTACTGAATCTGTGATTGCCTTTCTCTGTGGAAGTATCTTCGTTTGTATCAATTTTTAGGTAACACCTCTATGTGGTATGATAGGATATGTGTCTTTCGCTTTCTCACTTACTCCAAGTTGCGTGATTACTTCTAGAGTCATCTATGGTGCTGCAAATGGCATTGTTTCATTTTATCGCTAGCTCATAATCCATCTGTACATGTAGCAGATCTTCTTTGTCCACCCATCTGTCGGTGGACTTTTTGGTGACTTCCATATCTTGGCTATGGTAATACTGTGCAATGCAGATTTGCCTGCCTCTTTCTTTCCAATTCTGTCTTCTTAGGTTATAGGTCCAGGAATAAGCCTCTGGATCGTACGGTAGCTCAATGTTTACCTTTTAACGGCACCTCCACTCTGCTCTCATGAGTGGCTCTCTCCAGGTTACATCCCACTTAAAGTGGAGGGTTTGCATTTCTCCACAGCACCTTCAGCATTTATTCTTTGTGGTTTTTTACTGATGGTTATTCTGACTGGTGTGAGTTGATACGTCTTTGTGGCTGAATTTGCATGTGTCTCATGATCCATTAAAACTGAGCTTTAAGGCAGGTCCTTTTCATTTTTCAGGCTGTGAGTACAGCTTAGTTCTTCAAAGTGTTTTCTTAAAGTATGTATGTCATAATTTTAAAATTTTTTCGCCATTACCTCCCTGAAGACATTTTGCGGTGACCATTAGCACAGGCTTAAACCTGCGTTTGCAGGTAACGGCCAGAGGGTGGCAGTCTTTCTACGTTCCCCATGCTGGTACTAGGGCAACAGGCCTTCCGGCCAGTGGTGTTCCTCGGTTATAAATTAGAGTGAATTGTGCCTGAAGAAACCCACAAATGCTGATGTCTCCTTACTTATGTTTGTCTTTTAAATTTACCTTATATTTATTATTGGAGCAATATTACATTGTGTACATGGAACAGTTCTTCTTGGTGCGTTCCTCTGTTGATGGACATTTTCATTGCTTCCAAATGTTGGCTATGGTCAATATGGCTGGAGTGCAGGATTGCCAGCCTGTGACTTTTTGATTCTCATTTTCTCAGGGGATAGGCCCAGCAGTGGGTATGACTGATTGACGGGTAGCTCAGTGTTTACCTTTTCAAGGCACTTCCATTGTGTTTTCATTAGTGGCTCTTACCACGTCCCCCTTAGGGCCGAGTGTACGCATTCCTCCACAGTCCCTTCAGCATTTATTTTTTGAAACATTTTTGCTGATGGCCATTCTGACTGCTGTGAGCTGATAGGGTTTTGTAATTTGGGTTTGCATGTCTTTAAAAATTCCTAAAATATATCATTTTCCCACACCTTTTCTTTCCTCTTTAAAGGAAAAGCTGTGAGTACCACATAGCTCTTGAAATTGTCTTCTTGGAAGGTTGCCCTCTTTTGAAATTTTTGCTCCATTTTTGATCCCAGGATTTATTTGGAGGGCAGGTGTCATTTACAGAATGGCAAGTTGGTGAATATTTAGTGACCTTTAGCAGTGGGTTGAAAGCTGCTGTTGTGGGAAATGGCCACAAGGAGGCAGCATTTCTCCATTCCCAAATCTGAGTACTAGGGCAGCAGAGCCTTTCTGGAAGTCGTGTTCCTAGGTTGTAAATTAGAATGGAATGTGCCAGGAGAAACCCCCATAAGTTTAGGTCTCATTACTTCTTGTTTTTGTTATTTTTTTTAATCGGGGTAAGGACTAGAATATTGTTTGTCCTAGGGGTACACAATCTGGTTCATTTGTACATTATATATGTCTACTCTACAGATCCTCTTCCCATGTAAAATATTACAGAGTGTTCTGTAGACCTCCCTAGCTATATGGTCGGTCGTTTTGAAATATGTATATAATATGTATTTGGATATGTATAGTAACACTAATCTCATTTATCCATTCCCCCCACCTTTCCTTTTAGATGAGCATAGTTGGTTTTCTAAGTCTGTGAGTGTCTTTCTCTGTGGAAATATGTTCATTTGTGTCAGTGATTAGATAACGCCTCTAAGGGATATCATAGGATATAGGTCTTTTGCTTTCCGACTTACCTCATGTTTTGTGATTATCTCCAGGCTCATCTCTGGTGCCTCAAAGAGCAGTGTTTCATTGTTTTCCATGGCTAATATTCCATTGTGTACATGGACTCCTTCTTCTTTATCCATTCACCTGTTGATGGACATTTTGGTTGCTTCCCATCTTGGCTATTTTGAATAAGGCTGCAGTGCAGCTTTTGCAGCCTGTGTCTTTTCGATCCTGGTCTTCTCAGGTGAGAGGCCCAGTGGTGTGCCTGCTGGATTGAATGGTACCTCAGTTTTCACTTTTCAACGCAGTTCCTTTCGGTAGTCATTATTGGCTGTTAACCACTTTACATCTCACCAGCACCTAGAGGTTACACAGTTCTCTACAACCCCGTCAGCATTTATTGTTGGTAGACTTTTTGCTGACGGTCAGTCGACAGGTGTGAGTTGAAACCTTTTGGTTGATTAGATTGCATGAGTCTAATAATTCCTGAGGTTGAGCTTTTACCCATTTTCCTGTTTTTTTGTTTAAAGAGAGTGAGGAATACTTACCTCTGCATACTATCTTCTTGAAACATTCGCCTGTTTTGAATTTCTTTTGTCCATTCCCCACCTGAGCACAATTTTTGATGGCAGGTGTCCTTTACAGCCCTGAGCCCTTGTGAATTTTAAGTGACCAGTAGCTGTGGGTTTAAAGCTGCTCTTGCGGGAAACGGCCACAAGGGGGCAGCATTTCTCCTTTACCAAATCTGGTCACTAGGGCAACAGAGCCTTAATGGAAGTCGTGTTCTAGGTTGTAAAGTACAATGGAATGTGCCGGGAAAAAGCCCTTTAAGTGTATGTGTCATTCCTTCTTGTTTGTATTTTTAACAAAATTTTTATTCTTTATCACAGCAAATTCGATTACAATGGTTTGTTTGGTCTAGGTGTGCAAGACGTGGTTCCTTCACACATATACATATATCTATTCTTCTTTGGAATCTCTTCCCGTGTAGGTTATGACACAATGTTGAGTAGTCTTCTCTTGGTATTCTGTAGGTCTTTGGTGATTATATATTTCACGTGTGTTTGTATATCTCTGTTCACCTCAATATGGTAATGTACCCAATCCTCACACGTTTCCATTTGGTGAACCTTAAGTTTTTGTACTGAATCTGTGATTGCCTTTCTCTGTGGAAGTATCTTCGTTTGTATCAATTTTTAGGTAACACCTCTATGTGGTATGATAGGATATGTGTCTTTCGCTTTCTCACGTATTCCAAGTTGCGTGATTACTTCTAGAGTCATCTATGGTGCTGCAAATGGCATTGCTTCATTTTATCGCTAGCTCATAATCCATGTGTACATGTAGCAGTTCTTCTTTGTCCACCCATCTGTCGGTGGACTTTTTGGTGACTTCCATATCTTGGCTATGGTAATACTGTGCAATGCAGATTTGCCTGCCTCTTTCTTTCAAATTCTGTCTTCTTAGGTTATAGGTCCAGGAATAAGCCTCTGGATCGTACGGTAGCTCAATGTTTACCTTTTAACGGCACCTCCACTCTGCTCTCATGAGTGGCTCTCTCCAGGTTACATCCCACTTAAAGTGGAGGGTTTGCATTTCTCCACAGCACCTTCAGCATTTATTCTTTGTGGTTTTTTACTGATGGTTATTCTGACTGGTGTGAGCTGATACGTCTTTGTGGCTGAATTTGCATGTGTCTCATGATCCATTAAAACTGAGCTTTAAGGCAGGTCCTTTTCATTTTTCAGGCTGTGAGTACCGCTTAGTTCTTCAAAGTGTTTTCTTAAAGTATGTATGTCATAATTTTAAAATTTTTTGGCCATTACCTCCCTGAAGACATTTTGCGGTGACCATTAGCACAGGCTTAAACCTGCGTTTGCAGGTAACGGCCAGAGGGTGGCGGTCTTTCTACGTTCCCCATGCTGGTACTAGGGCAACAGGCCTTCCGGCCTGTGGTGTTCCTCGGTTATAAATTAGAGTGGAATGTGCCTGAAGAAACCCACAAATGCTGATGTCTCCTTACTTATGTTTGTCTTTTAAATTTACCTTATATTTATTATTGGAGCAATATTACATTGTGTACATGGAAGAGTTCTTCTTGGTGCGTTCCTCTGTTGATGGACATTTTCATTGCTTCCAAATGTTGGCTATGGTCAATATGGCTGGAGTGCAGGATTGCCAGCCTGTGACGTTTTGATTCTCATTTTCTCAGGGGATAGGCCCAGCAGTGGGTATGACTGATTGACGGGTAGCTCAGTGTTTACCTTTTCAAGGCACTTCCATTGTGTTTTCATTAGTGGCTCTTACCACGTCCCCCTTAGGGCCGAGTGTACGCATTCCTCCACAGTCCCTTCAGCATTTATTTTTTGAAACATTTTTGCTGATGGCCATTCTGACTGCTGTGAGCTGATAGGTTTTTGTAATTTGGGTTTGCATGTCTTTAAAAATTCCTAAAATATATCATTTTCCCACACCTTTTTCTTTCCTCTTCTTTAAAGGAAAAGCTGTGAGTACCACATAGCTCTTGAAATTGTCTTCTTGGAAGGTTGCCCTCTTTTGAAATTTTTGCTCCATTTTTGATCCCAGGATTTATTTGGAGGGCAGGTGTCATTTACAGAATGGCAAGTTGGTGAATATTTAGTGACCTTTAGCAGTGGGTTGAAAGCTGCTGTTGTGGGAAATGGCCACAAGGAGGCAGCATTTCTCCATTCCCAAATCTGAGTACTAGGGCAGCAGAGCCTTTCTGGAAGTCGTGTTCCTAGGTTGTAAATTAGAATGGAATGTGCCAGGAGAAACCCGCATAAGTTTAGGTCTCATTACTTCTTGTTTTTGTTAATTTTTTTAATCGGGGTAAGGACTAGAATATTGTTTGTCCTAGGGGTACACAATCTGGTTCATTTGTACATTATATATGTCTACTCTACAGATCCTCTTCCCATGTAAAATATTACAGAGTGTTCTGTAGACCTCCCTTGCTATATGGTCGGTCGTTTTGAAATATGTATATAATATGTATTTGGATATGTATAGTAACACTAATCTCATTTATCCATTCCCCCCACCTTTCCTTTTAGATGAGCATAGTTGGTTTTCTAAGTCTGTGAGTGTCTTTCTCTGTGGAAATATGTTCATTTGTGTCAGTGATTAGATAACGCCTCTAAGGGATATCATAGGATATAGGTCTTTTGCTTTCCGACTTACCTCATGTTTTGTGATTATCTCCAGGCTCATCTCTGGTGCCTCAAAGAGCAGTGTTTCATTGTTTTCCATGGCTAATATTCCATTGTGTACATGGACTCCTTCTTCTTTATCCATTCACCTGTTGATGGACATTTTGGTTGCTTCGCATCTTGGCTATTTTGAATAAGGCTGCAGTGCAGCATTTGCAGCCTGTGTCTTTTCGATCCTGGTCTTCTCAGGTGAGAGGCCCAGTGGTGTGCCTGCTGGATTGAATGGTACCTCAGTTTTCACTTTTCAACGCAGTTCCTTTCGGTGGTCATTATTGGCTGTTAACCACTTTCCATCCCACCAGCACCTAGAGGTTACACAGTTCTCTACAACCCCGTCAGCATTTATTGTTGGTAGACTTTTTGCTGACGGTCAGTCGACAGGTGTGAGTTGGAACCTTTTGGTTGATTAGATTGCATGAGTCTAATAATTCCTGAGGTTGAGCTTTTACCCATTTTCCTGTTTTTTTGTTTAAAGAGAGTGAGGAATACTTACCTCTGCATACTATCTTCTTGAAACATTCGCCTGTTTTGAATTTCTTTTGTCCATTCCCCACCTGAGCACAATTTTTGACGGCAGGTGTCCTTTACAGCCCTGAGCCCTTGTGAATTTTAAGTGACCAGTAGCTGTGGGTTTAAAGCTGCTCTTGCGGGAAACGGCCACAAGGGGGCAGCATTTCTCCTTTACCAAATCTGGTCACTAGGGCAACAGAGCCTTAATGGAAGTCGTGTTCTAGGTTGTAAAGTACAATGGAATGTGCCGGGAAAAAGCCCTTTAAGTTTATGTGTCATTCCTTCTTGTTTGTATTTTTAACAAAATTTTTATTCTTTATCACAGCAAATTCGATTACAATGGTTTGTTTGGTCTAGGTGTGCAAGACGAGGTTCCTTCACACATATACATATATCTATTCTTCTTTGGAATCTTTTCCCGTGTAGGTTATGACACAATGTTGAGTAGTCTTCTCTTGGTATTCTGTAGGTCTTTGGTGATTATATATTTCACGTGTGTTTGTATATCTCTGTTCACCTCAGTATGGTAATGTACCCAATCCTCACACGTTTCCATTTGGTGAACCTTAAGTTTTTGTACTGAATCTGTGATTGCCTTTCTCTGTGGAAGTATCTTCGTTTGTATCAATTTTTAGGTAACACCTCTATGTGGTATGATAGGATATGTGTCTTTCGCTTTCTCACTTACTCCAAGTTGCGTGATTACTTCTAGAGTCATCTATGGTGCTGCAAATGGCATTGTTTCATTTTATCGCTAGCTCATAATCCATCTGTACATGTAGCAGATCTTCTTTGTCCACCCATCTGTCGGTGGACTTTTTGGTGACTTCCATATCTTGGCTATGGTAATACTGTGCAATGCAGATTTGCCTGCCTCTTTCTTTCCAATTCTGTCTTCTTAGGTTATAGGTCCAGGAATAAGCCTCTGGATCGTACGGTAGCTCAATGTTTACCTTTTAACGGCACCTCCACTCTGCTCTCATGAGTGGCTCTCTCCAGGTTACATCCCACTTAAAGTGGAGGGTTTGCATTTCTCCACAGCACCTTCAGCATTTATTCTTTGTGGTTTTTTACTGATGGTTATTCTGACTGGTGTGAGCTGATACGTCTTTGTGGCTGAATTTGCATGTGTCTCATGATCCATTAAAACTGAGCTTTAAGGCAGGTCCTTTTCATTTTTCAGGCTGTGAGTACAGCTTAGTTCTTCAAAGTGTTTTCTTAAAGTATGTATGTCATAATTTTAAAATTTTTTCGCCATTACCTCCCTGAAGACATTTTGCGGTGACCATTAGCACAGGCTTAAACCTGCGTTTGCAGGTAACGGCCAGAGGGTGGCAGTCTTTCTACGTTCCCCATGCTGGTACTAGGGCAACAGGCCTTCCGGCCAGTGGTGTTCCTCGGTTATAAATTAGAGTGGATTGTGCCTGAAGAAACCCACAAATGCTGATGTCTCCTTACTTATGTTTGTCTTTTAAATTTACCTTATATTTATTATTGGAGCAATATTACATTGTGTACATGGAACAGTTCTTCTTGGTGCGTTCCTCTGTTGATGGACATTTTCATTGCTTCCAAATGTTGGCTATGGTCAATATGGCTGGAGTGCAGGATTGCCAGCCTGTGACGTTTTGATTCTCATTTTCTCAGGGGATAGGCCCAGCAGTGGGTATGACTGATTGACGGGTAGCTCAGTGTTTACCTTTTCAAGGCACTTCCATTGTGTTTTCATTAGTGGCTCTTACCACGTCCCCCTTAGGGCCGAGTGTACGCATTCCTCCACAGTCCCTTCAGCATTTATTTTTTGAAACATTTTTGCTGATGGCCATTCTGACTGCTGTGAGCTGATAGGGTTTTGTAATTTGGGTTTGCATGTCTTTAAAAATTCCTAAAATATATCATTTTCCCACACCTTTTCTTTCCTCTTTAAAGGAAAAGCTGTGAGTACCACATAGCTCTTGAAATTGTCTTCTTGGAAGGTTGCCCTCTTTTGAAATTTTTGCTCCATTTTTGATCCCAGGATTTATTTGGAGGGCAGGTGTCATTTACAGAATGGCAAGTTGGTGAATATTTAGTGACCTTTAGCAGTGGGTTGAAAGCTGCTGTTGTGGGAAATGGCCACAAGGAGGCAGCATTTCTCCATTCCCAAATCTGAGTACTAGGGCAGCAGAGCCTTTCTGGAAGTCGTGTTCCTAGGTTGTAAATTAGAATGGAATGTGCCAGGAGAAACCCCCATAAGTTTAGGTCTCATTACTTCTTGTTTTTGTTAATTTTTTTAATCGGGGTAAGGACTAGAATATTGTTTGTCCTAGGGGTACACAATCTGGTTCATTTGTACATTATATATGTCTACTCTACAGATCCTCTTCCCATGTAAAATATTACAGAGTGTTCTGTAGACCTCCCTTGCTATATGGTCGGTCGTTTTGAAATATGTATATAATATGTATTTGGATATGTATAGTAACACTAATCTCATTTATCCATTCCCCCCACCTTTCCTTTTAGATGAGCATAGTTGGTTTTCTAAGTCTGTGAGTGTCTTTCTCTGTGGAAATATGTTCATTTGTGTCAGTGATTAGATAACGCCTCTAAGGGATATCATAGGATATAGGTCTTTTGCTTTCCGACTTACCTCATGTTTTGTGATTATCTCCAGGCTCATCTCTGGTGCCTCAAAGAGCAGTGTTTCATTGTTTTCCATGGCTAATATTCCATTGTGTACATGGACTCCTTCTTCTTTATCCATTCACCTGTTGATGGACATTTTGGTTGCTTCCCATCTTGGCTATTTTGAATAAGGCTGCAGTGCAGCATTTGCAGCCTGTGTCTTTTCGATCCTGGTCTTCTCAGGTGAGAGGCCCAGTGGTGTGCCTGCTGGATTGAATGGTACCTCAGTTTTCACTTTTCAACGCAGTTCCTTTCGGTGGTCATTATTGGCTGTTAACCACTTTCCATCCCACCAGCACCTAGAGGTTACACAGTTCTCTACAACCCCGTCAGCATTTATTGTTGGTAGACTTTTTGCTGACGGTCAGTCGACAGGTGTGAGTTGGAACCTTTTGGTTGATTAGATTGCATGAGTCTAATAATTCCTGAGGTTGAGCTTTTACCCATTTTCCTGTTTTTTTGTTTAAAGAGAGTGAGGAATACTTACCTCTGCATACTATCTTCTTGAAACATTCGCCTGTTTTGAATTTCTTTTGTCCATTCCCCACCTGAGCACAATTTTTGACGGCAGGTGTCCTTTACAGCCCTGAGCCCTTGTGAATTTTAAGTGACCAGTAGCTGTGGGTTTAAAGCTGCTCTTGCGGGAAACGGCCACAAGGGGGCAGCATTTCTCCTTTACCAAATCTGGTCACTAGGGCAACAGAGCCTTAATGGAAGTCGTGTTCTAGGTTGTAAAGTACAATGGAATGTGCCGGGAAAAGGCCCTTTAAGTTTATGTGTCATTCCTTCTTGTTTGTATTTTTAACAAAATTTTTATTCTTTATCACAGCAAATTCGATTACAATGGTTTGTTTGGTCTAGGTGTGCAAGACGAGGTTCCTTCACACATATACATATATCTATTCTTCTTTGGAATCTTTTCCCGTGTAGGTTATGACACAATGTTGAGTAGTCTTCTCTTGGTATTCTGTAGGTCTTTGGTGATTATATATTTCACGTGTGTTTGTATATCTCTGTTCACCTCAATATGGTAATGTACCCAATCCTCACACGTTTCCATTTGGTGAACCTTAAGTTTTTGTACTGAATCTGTGATTGCCTTTCTCTGTGGAAGTATCTTCGTTTGTATCAATTTTTAGGTAACACCTCTATGTGGTATGATAGGATATGTGTCTTTCGCTTTCTCACTTACTCCAAGTTGCGTGATTACTTCTAGAGTCATCTATGGTGCTGCAAATGGCATTGTTTCATTTTATCGCTAGCTCATAATCCATCTGTACATGTAGCAGATCTTCTTTGTCCACCCATCTGTCGGTGGACTTTTTGGTGACTTCCATATCTTGGCTATGGTAATACTGTGCAATGCAGATTTGCCTGCCTCTTTCTTTCCAATTCTGTCTTCTTAGGTTATAGGTCCAGGAATAAGCCTCTGGATCGTACGGTAGCTCAATGTTTACCTTTTAACGGCACCTCCACTCTGCTCTCATGAGTGGCTCTCTCCAGGTTACATCCCACTTAAAGTGGAGGGTTTGCATTTCTCCACAGCACCTTCAGCATTTATTCTTTGTGGTTTTTTACTGATGGTTATTCTGACTGGTGTGAGCTGATACGTCTTTGTGGCTGAATTTGCATGTGTCTCATGATCCATTAAAACTGAGCTTTAAGGCAGGTCCTTTTCATTTTTCAGGCTGTGAGTACAGCTTAGTTCTTCAAAGTGTTTTCTTAAAGTATGTATGTCATAATTTTAAAATTTTTTCGCCATTACCTCCCTGAAGACATTTTGCGGTGACCATTAGCACAGGCTTAAACCTGCGTTTGCAGGTAACGGCCAGAGGGTGGCAGTCTTTCTACGTTCCCCATGCTGGTACTAGGGCAACAGGCCTTCCGGCCAGTGGTGTTCCTCGGTTATAAATTAGAGTGGATTGTGCCTGAAGAAACCCACAAATGCTGATGTCTCCTTACTTATGTTTGTCTTTTAAATTTACCTTATATTTATTATTGGAGCAATATTACATTGTGTACATGGAACAGTTCTTCTTGGTGCGTTCCTCTGTTGATGGACATTTTCATTGCTTCCAAATGTTGGCTATGGTCAATATGGCTGGAGTGCAGGATTGCCAGCCTGTGACGTTTTGATTCTCATTTTCTCAGGGGATAGGCCCAGCAGTGGGTATGACTGATTGACGGGTAGCTCAGTGTTTACCTTTTCAAGGCACTTCCATTGTGTTTTCATTAGTGGCTCTTACCACGTCCCCCTTAGGGCCGAGTGTACGCATTCCTCCACAGTCCCTTCAGCATTTATTTTTTGAAACATTTTTGCTGATGGCCATTCTGACTGCTGTGAGCTGATAGGGTTTTGTAATTTGGGTTTGCATGTCTTTAAAAATTCCTAAAATATATCATTTTCCCACACCTTTTCTTTCCTCTTTAAAGGAAAAGCTGTGAGTACCACATAGCTCTTGAAATTGTCTTCTTGGAAGGTTGCCCTCTTTTGAAATTTTTGCTCCATTTTTGATCCCAGGATTTATTTGGAGGGCAGGTGTCATTTACAGAATGGCAAGTTGGTGAATATTTAGTGACCTTTAGCAGTGGGTTGAAAGCTGCTGTTGTGGGAAATGGCCACAAGGAGGCAGCATTTCTCCATTCCCAAATCTGAGTACTAGGGCAGCAGAGCCTTTCTGGAAGTCGTGTTCCTAGGTTGTAAATTAGAATGGAATGTGCCAGGAGAAACCCCCATAAGTTTAGGTCTCATTACTTCTTGTTTTTGTTATTTTTTTTAATCGGGGTAAGGACTAGAATATTGTTTGTCCTAGGGGTACACAATCTGGTTCATTTGTACATTATATATGTCTACTCTACAGATCCTCTTCCCATGTAAAATATTACAGAGTGTTCTGTAGACCTCCCTTGCTATATGGTCGGTCGTTTTGAAATATGTATATAATATGTATTTGGATATGTATAGTAACACTAATCTCATTTATCCATTCCCCCCACCTTTCCTTTTAGATGAGCATAGTTGGTTTTCTATGTCTGTGAGTGTCTTTCTCTGTGGAAATATGTTCATTTGTGTCAGTGATTAGATAACGCCTCTAAGGGATATCATAGGATATAGGTCTTTTGCTTTCCGACTTACCTCATGTTTTGTGATTATCTCCAGGCTCATCTCTGGTGCCTCAAAGAGCAGTGTTTCATTGTTTTCCATGGCTAATATTCCATTGTGTACATGGACTCCTTCTTCTTTATCCATTCACCTGTTGATGGACATTTTGGTTGCTTCCCATCTTGGCTATTTTGAATAAGGCTGCAGTGCAGCTTTTGCAGCCTGTGTCTTTTCGATCCTGGTCTTCTCAGGTGAGAGGCCCAGTGGTGTGCCTGCTGGATTGAATGGTACCTCAGTTTTCACTTTTCAACGCAGTTCCTTTCGGTAGTCATTATTGGCTGTTAACCACTTTCCTTCCCACCAGCACCTAGAGGTTACACAGTTCTCTACAACCCCGTCAGCATTTATTGTTGGTAGACTTTTTGCTGACGGTCAGTCGACAGGTGTGAGTTGAAACCTTTTGGTTGATTAGATTGCATGAGTCTAATAATTCCTGAGGTTGAGCTTTTACCCATTTTCCTGTTTTTTTGTTTAAAGAGAGTGAGGAATACTTACCTCTGCATACTATCTTCTTGAAACATTCGCCTGTTTTGAATTTCTTTTGTCCATTCCCCACCTGAGCACAATTTTTGATGGCAGGTGTCCTTTACAGCCCTGAGCCCTTGTGAATTTTAAGTGACCAGTAGCTGTGGGTTTAAAGCTGCTCTTGCGGGAAACGGCCACAAGGGGGCAGCATTTCTCCTTTACCAAATCTGGTCACTAGGGCAACAGAGCCTTAATGGAAGTCGTGTTCTAGGTTGTAAAGTACAATGGAATGTGCCGGGAAAAAGCCCTTTAAGTGTATGTGTCATTCCTTCTTGTTTGTATTTTTAACAAAATTTTTATTCTTTATCACAGCAAATTCGATTACAATGGTTTGTTTGGTCTAGGTGTGCAAGACGTGGTTCCTTCACACATATACATATATCTATTCTTCTTTGGAATCTCTTCCCGTGTAGGTTATGACACAATGTTGAGTAGTCTTCTCTTGGTATTCTGTAGGTCTTTGGTGATTATATATTTCACGTGTGTTTGTATATCTCTGTTCACCTCAATATGGTAATGTACCCAATCCTCACACGTTTCCATTTGGTGAACCTTAAGTTTTTGTACTGAATCTGTGATTGCCTTTCTCTGTGGAAGTATCTTCGTTTGTATCAATTTTTAGGTAACACCTCTATGTGGTATGATAGGATATGTGTCTTTCGTTTTCTCACTTATTCCAAGTTGCGTGATTACTTCTAGAGTCATCTATGGTGCTGCAAATGGCATTGCTTCATTTTATCGCTAGCTCATAATCCATCTGTACATGTAGCAGTTCTTCTTTGTCCACCCATCTGTCAGTGGACTTTTTGGTGACTTCCATATCTTGGCTATGGTAATACTGTGCAATGCAGATTTGCCTGCCTCTTTCTTTCCAATTCTGTCTTCTTAGGTTATAGGTCCAGGAATAAGCCTCTGGATCGTACGGTAGCTCAATGTTTACCTTTTAACGGCACCTCCACTCTGCTCTCATGAGTGGCTCTCTCCAGGTTACATCCCACTTAAAGTGGAGGGTTTGCATTTCTCCACAGCACCTTCAGCATTTATTCTTTGTGGTTTTTTACTGATGGTTATTCTGACTGGTGTGAGCTGATACGTCTTTGTGGCTGAATTTGCATGTGTCTCATGATCCATTAAAACTGAGCTTTAAGGCAGGTCCTTTTCATTTTTCAGGCTGTGAGTACCGCTTAGTTCTTCAAAGTGTTTTCTTAAAGTATGTATGTCATAATTTTAAAATTTTTTGGCCATTACCTCCCTGAAGACATTTTGCGGTGACCATTAGCACAGGCTTAAACCTGCGTTTGCAGGTAACGGCCAGAGGGTGGCGGTCTTTCTACGTTCCCCATGCTGGTACTAGGGCAACAGGCCTTCCGGCCTGTGGTGTTCCTCGGTTATAAATTAGAGTGGAATGTGCCTGAAGAAACCCACAAATGCTGATGTCTCCTTACTTATGTTTGTCTTTTAAATTTACCTTATATTTATTATTGGAGCAATATTACATTGTGTACATGGAAGAGTTCTTCTTGGTGCGTTCCTCTGTTGATGGACATTTTCATTGCTTCCAAATGTTGGCTATGGTCAATATGGCTGGAGTGCAGGATTGCCAGCCTGTGACGTTTTGATTCTCATTTTCTCAGGGGATAGGCCCAGCAGTGGGTATGACTGATTGACGGGTAGCTCAGTGTTTACCTTTTCAAGGCACTTCCATTGTGTTTTCATTAGTGGCTCTTACCACGTCCCCCTTAGGGCCGAGTGTACGCATTCCTCCACAGTCCATTCAGCATTTATTTTTTGAAACATTTTTGCTGATGGCCATTCTGACTGCTGTGAGCTGATAGGTTTTTGTAATTTGGGTTTGCATGTCTTTAAAAATTCCTAAAATATATCATTTTCCCACACCTTTTTCTTTCCTCTTCTTTAAAGGAAAAGCTGTGAGTACCACATAGCTCTTGAAATTGTCTTCTTGGAAGGTTGCCCTCTTTTGAAATTTTTGCTCCATTTTTGATCCCAGGATTTATTTGGAGGGCAGGTGTCATTTACAGAATGGCAAGTTGGTGAATATTTAGTGACCTTTAGCAGTGGGTTGAAAGCTGCTGTTGTGGGAAATGGCCACAAGGAGGCAGCATTTCTCCATTCCCAAATCTGAGTACTAGGGCAGCAGAGCCTTTCTGGAAGTCGTGTTCCTAGGTTGTAAATTAGAATGGAATGTGCCAGGAGAAACCCCCATAAGTTTAGGTCTCATTACTTCTTGTTTTTGTTAATTTTTTTAATCGGGGTAAGGACTAGAATATTGTTTGTCCTAGGGGTACACAATCTGGTTCATTTGTACATTATATATGTCTACTCTACAGATCCTCTTCCCATGTAAAATATTACAGAGTGTTCTGTAGACCTCCCTTGCTATATGGTCGGTCGTTTTGAAATATGTATATAATATGTATTTGGATATGTATAGTAACACTAATCTCATTTATCCATTCCCCCCACCTTTCCTTTTAGATGAGCATAGTTGGTTTTCTAAGTCTGTGAGTGTCTTTCTCTGTGGAAATATGTTCATTTGTGTCAGTGATTAGATAACGCCTCTAAGGGATATCATAGGATATAGGTCTTTTGCTTTCCGACTTACCTCATGTTTTGTGATTATCTCCAGGCTCATCTCTGGTGCCTCAAAGAGCAGTGTTTCATTGTTTTCCATGGCTAATATTCCATTGTGTACATGGACTCCTTCTTCTTTATCCATTCACCTGTTGATGGACATTTTGGTTGCTTCGCATCTTGGCTATTTTGAATAAGGCTGCAGTGCAGCATTTGCAGCCTGTGTCTTTTCGATCCTGGTCTTCTCAGGTGAGAGGCCCAGTGGTGTGCCTGCTGGATTGAATGGTACCTCAGTTTTCACTTTTCAACGCAGTTCCTTTCGGTGGTCATTATTGGCTGTTAACCACTTTCCATCCCACCAGCACCTAGAGGTTACACAGTTCTCTACAACCCCGTCAGCATTTATTGTTGGTAGACTTTTTGCTGACGGTCAGTCGACAGGTGTGAGTTGGAACCTTTTGGTTGATTAGATTGCATGAGTCTAATAATTCCTGAGGTTGAGCTTTTACCCATTTTCCTGTTTTTTTGTTTAAAGAGAGTGAGGAATACTTACCTCTGCATACTATCTTCTTGAAACATTCGCCTGTTTTGAATTTCTTTTGTCCATTCCCCACCTGAGCACAATTTTTGACGGCAGGTGTCCTTTACAGCCCTGAGCCCTTGTGAATTTTAAGTGACCAGTAGCTGTGGGTTTAAAGCTGCTCTTGCGGGAAACGGCCACAAGGGGGCAGCATTTCTCCTTTACCAAATCTGGTCACTAGGGCAACAGAGCCTTAATGGAAGTCGTGTTCTAGGTTGTAAATTACAATGGAATGTGCCGGGAAAAAGCCCTTTAAGTTTATGTGTCATTCCTTCTTGTTTGTATTTTTAACAAAATTTTTATTCTTTATCACAGCAAATTCGATTACAATGGTTTGTTTGGTCTAGGTGTGCAAGACGAGGTTCCTTCACACATATACATATATCTATTCTTCTTTGGAATCTTTTCCCGTGTAGGTTATGACACAATGTTGAGTAGTCTTCTCTTGGTATTCTGTAGGTCTTTGGTGATTATATATTTCACGTGTGTTTGTATATCTCTGTTCACCTCAATATGGTAATGTACCCAATCCTCACACGTTTCCATTTGGTGAACCTTAAGTTTTTGTACTGAATCTGTGATTGCCTTTCTCTGTGGAAGTATCTTCGTTTGTATCAATTTTTAGGTAACACCTCTATGTGGTATGATAGGATATGTGTCTTTCGCTTTCTCACTTACTCCAAGTTGCGTGATTACTTCTAGAGTCATCTATGGTGCTGCAAATGGCATTGCTTCATTTTATCGCTAGCTCATAATCCATCTGTACATGTAGCAGTTCTTCTTTGTCCACCCATCTGTCGGTGGACTTTTTGGTGACTTCCATATCTTGGCTATGGTAATACTGTGCAATGCAGATTTGCCTGCCTCTTTCTTTCCAATTCTGTCTTCTTAGGTTATAGGTCCAGGAATAAGCCTCTGGATCGTACGGTAGCTCAATGTTTACCTTTTAACGGCACCTCCACTCTGCTCTCATGAGTGGCTCTCTCCAGGTTACATCCCACTTAAAGTGGAGGGTTTGCATTTCTCCACAGCACCTTCAGCATTTATTCTTTGTGGTTTTTTACTGATGGTTATTCTGACTGGTGTGAGCTGATACGTCTTTGTGGCTGAATTTGCATGTGTCTCATGATCCATTAAAACTGAGCTTTAAGGCAGGTCCTTTTCATTTTTCAGGCTGTGAGTACAGCTTAGTTCTTCAAAGTGTTTTCTTAAAGTATGTATGTCATAATTTTAAAATTTTTTCGCCATTACCTCCCTGAAGACATTTTGCGGTGACCATTAGCACAGGCTTAAACCTGCGTTTGCAGGTAACGGCCAGAGGGTGGCAGTCTTTCTACGTTCCCCATGCTGGTACTAGGGCAACAGGCCTTCCGGCCAGTGGTGTTCCTCGGTTATAAATTAGAGTGGATTGTGCCTGAAGAAACCCACAAATGCTGATGTCTCCTTACTTATGTTTGTCTTTTAAATTTACCTTATATTTATTATTGGAGCAATATTACATTGTGTACATGGAACAGTTCTTCTTGGTGCGTTCCTCTGTTGATGGACATTTTCATTGCTTCCAAATGTTGGCTATGGTCAATATGGCTGGAGTGCAGGATTGCCAGCCTGTGACGTTTTGATTCTCATTTTCTCAGGGGATAGGCCCAGCAGTGGGTATGACTGATTGACGGGTAGCTCAGTGTTTACCTTTTCAAGGCACTTCCATTGTGTTTTCATTAGTGGCTCTTACCACGTCCCCCTTAGGGCCGAGTGTACGCATTCCTCCACAGTCCCTTCAGCATTTATTTTTTGAAACATTTTTGCTGATGGCCATTCTGACTGCTGTGAGCTGATAGGGTTTTGTAATTTGGGTTTGCATGTCTTTAAAAATTCCTAAAATATATCATTTTCCCACACCTTTTCTTTCCTCTTTAAAGGAAAAGCTGTGAGTACCACATAGCTCTTGAAATTGTCTTCTTGGAAGGTTGCCCTCTTTTGAAATTTTTGCTCCATTTTTGATCCCAGGATTTATTTGGAGGGCAGGTGTCATTTACAGAATGGCAAGTTGGTGAATATTTAGTGACCTTTAGCAGTGGGTTGAAAGCTGCTGTTGTGGGAAATGGCCACAAGGAGGCAGCATTTCTCCATTCCCAAATCTGAGTACTAGGGCAGCAGAGCCTTTCTGGAAGTCGTGTTCCTAGGTTGTAAATTAGAATGGAATGTGCCAGGAGAAACCCCCATAAGTTTAGGTCTCATTACTTCTTGTTTTTGTTAATTTTTTTAATCGGGGTAAGGACTAGAATATTGTTTGTCCTAGGGGTACACAATCTGGTTCATTTGTACATTATATATGTCTACTCTACAGATCCTCTTCCCATGTAAAATATTACAGAGTGTTCTGTAGACCTCCCTTGCTATATGGTCGGTCGTTTTGAAATATGTATATAATATGTATTTGGATATGTATAGTAACACTAATCTCATTTATCCATTCCCCCCACCTTTCCTTTTAGATGAGCATAGTTGGTTTTCTAAGTCTGTGAGTGTCTTTCTCTGTGGAAATATGTTCATTTGTGTCAGTGATTAGATAACGCCTCTAAGGGATATCATAGGATATAGGTCTTTTGCTTTCCGACTTACCTCATGTTTTGTGATTATCTCCAGGCTCATCTCTGGTGCCTCAAAGAGCAGTGTTTCATTGTTTTCCATGGCTAATATTCCATTGTGTACATGGACTCCTTCTTCTTTATCCATTCACCTGTTGATGGACATTTTGGTTGCTTCCCATCTTGGCTATTTTGAATAAGGCTGCAGTGCAGCATTTGCAGCCTGTGTCTTTTCGATCCTGGTCTTCTCAGGTGAGAGGCCCAGTGGTGTGCCTGCTGGATTGAATGGTACCTCAGTTTTCACTTTTCAACGCAGTTCCTTTCGGTAGTCATTATTGGCTGTTAACCACTTTCCTTCCCACCAGCACCTAGAGGTTACACAGTTCTCTACAACCCCGTCAGCATTTATTGTTGGTAGACTTTTTGCTGACGGTCAGTCGACAGGTGTGAGTTGAAACCTTTTGGTTGATTAGATTGCATGAGTCTAATCATTCCTGAGGTTGAGCTTTTACCCATTTTCCTGTTTTTTTGTTTAAAGAGAGTGAGGAATACTTACCTCTGCATACTATCTTCTTGAAACATTCGCCTGTTTTGAATTTCTTTTGTCCATTCCCCACCTGAGCACAATTTTTGACGGCAGGTGTCCTTTACAGCCCTGAGCCCTTGTGAATTTTAAGTGACCAGTAGCTGTGGGTTTAAAGCTGCTCTTGCGGGAAACGGCCACAAGGGGGCAGCATTTCTCCTTTACCAAATCTGGTCACTAGGGCAACAGAGCCTTAATGGAAGTCGTGTTCTAGGTTGTAAAGTACAATGGAATGTGCCGGGAAAAAGCCCTTTAAGTGTATGTGTCATTCCTTCTTGTTTGTATTTTTAACAAAATTTTTATTCTTTATCACAGCAAATTCGATTACAATGGTTTGTTTGGTCTAGGTGTGCAAGACGTGGTTCCTTCACACATATACATATATCTATTCTTCTTTGGAATCTCTTCCCGTGTAGGTTATGACACAATGTTGAGTAGTCTTCTCTTGGTATTCTGTAGGTCTTTGGTGATTATATATTTCACGTGTGTTTGTATATCTCTGTTCACCTCAATATGGTAATGTACCCAATCCTCACACCTTTCCATTTGGTGAACCTTAAGTTTTTGTACTGAATCTGTGATTGCCTTTCTCTGTGGAAGTATCTTCGTTTGTATCAATTTTTAGGTAACACCTCTATGTGGTATGATAGGATATGTGTCTTTCGCTTTCTCACTTATTCCAAGTTGCGTGATTACTTCTAGAGTCATCTATGGTGCTGCAAATGGCATTGCTTCATTTTATCGCTAGCTCATAATCCATCTGTACATGTAGCAGTTCTTCTTTGTCCACCCATCTGTCGGTGGACTTTTTGGTGACTTCCATATCTTGGCTATGGTAATACTGTGCAATGCAGATTTGCCTGCCTCTTTCTTTCCAATTCTGTCTTCTTAGGTTATAGGTCCAGGAATAAGCCTCTGGATCGTACGGTAGCTCAATGTTTACCTTTTAACGGCACCTCCACTCTGCTCTCATGAGTGGCTCTCTCCAGGTTACATCCCACTTAAAGTGGAGGGTTTGCATTTCTCCACAGCACCTTCAGCATTTATTCTTTGTGGTTTTTTACTGATGGTTATTCTGACTGGTGTGAGCTGATACGTCTTTGTGGCTGAATTTGCATGTGTCTCATGATCCATTAAAACTGAGCTTTAAGGCAGGTCCTTTTCATTTTTCAGGCTGTGAGTACCGCTTAGTTCTTCAAAGTGTTTTCTTAAAGTATGTATGTCATAATTTTAAAATTTTTTCGCCATTACCTCCCTGAAGACATTTTGCGGTGACCATTAGCACAGGCTTAAACCTGCGTTTGCAGGTAACGGCCAGAGGGTGGCGGTCTTTCTACGTTCCCCGTGCTGGTACTAGGGCAACAGGCCTTCCGGCCAGTGGTGTTCCTCGGTTATAAATTAGAGTGGAATGTGCCTGAAGAAACCCACAAATGCTGATGTCTCCTTACTTATGTTTGTCTTTTAAATTTACCTTATATTTATTATTGGAGCAATATTACATTGTGTACATGGAAGAGTTCTTCTTGGTGCGTTCCTCTGTTGATGGACATTTTCATTGCTTCCAAATGTTGGCTATGGTCAATATGGCTGGAGTGCAGGATTGCCAGCCTGTGACGTTTTGATTCTCATTTTCTCAGGGGATAGGCCCAGCAGTGGGTATGACTGATTGACGGGTAGCTCAGTGTTTACCTTTTCAAGGCACTTCCATTGTGTTTTCATTAGTGGCTCTTACCACGTCCCCCTTAGGGCCGAGTGTACGCATTCCTCCACAGTCCCTTCAGCATTTATTTTTTGAAACATTTTTGCTGATGGCCATTCTGACTGCTGTGAGCTGATAGGGTTTTGTAATTTGGGTTTGCATGTCTTTAAAAATTCCTAAAATATATCATTTTCCCACACCTTTTTCTTTCCTCTTCTTTAAAGGAAAAGCTGTGAGTACCACATAGCTCTTGAAATTGTCTTCTTGGAAGGTTGCCCTCTTTTGAAATTTTTGCTCCATTTTTGATCCCAGGATTTATTTGGAGGGCAGGTGTCATTTACAGAATGGCAAGTTGGTGAATATTTAGTGACCTTTAGCAGTGGGTTGAAAGCTGCTGTTGTGGGAAATGGCCACAAGGAGGCAGCATTTCTCCATTCCCAAATCTGAGTACTAGGGCAGCAGACCCTTTCTGGAAGTCGTGTTCCTAGGTTGTAAACTAGAATGGAATGTGCCAGGAGAAACCCCCATAAGTTTAGGTCTCATTACTTCTTGTTTTTGTTAATTTTTTTAATCGGGGTAAGGACTAGAATATTGTTTGTCCTAGGGGTACACAATCTGGTTCATTTGTACATTATATATGTCTACTCTACAGATCCTCTTCCCATGTAAAATATTACAGAGTGTTCTGTAGACCTCCCTTGCTATATGGTCGGTCGTTTTGAAATATGTATATAATATGTATTTGGATATGTATAGTAACACTAATCTCATTTATCCATTCCCCCCACCTTTCCTTTTAGATGAGCATAGTTGGTTTTCTAAGTCTGTGAGTGTCTTTCTCTGTGGAAATATGTTCATTTGTGTCAGTGATTAGATAACGCCTCTAAGGGATATCATAGGATATAGGTCTTTTGCTTTCCGACTTACCTCATGTTTTGTGATTATCTCCAGGCTCATCTCTGGTGCCTCAAAGAGCAGTGTTTCATTGTTTTCCATGGCTAATATTCCATTGTGTACATGGACTCCTTCTTCTTTATCCATTCACCTGTTGATGGACATTTTGGTTGCTTCGCATCTTGGCTATTTTGAATAAGGCTGCAGTGCAGCATTTGCAGCCTGTGTCTTTTCGATCCTGGTCTTCTCAGGTGAGAGGCCCAGTGGTGTGCCTGCTGGATTGAATGGTACCTCAGTTTTCACTTTTCAACGCAGTTCCTTTCGGTGGTCATTATTGGCTGTTAACCACTTTCCATCCCACCAGCACCTAGAGGTTACACAGTTCTCTACAACCCCGTCAGCATTTATTGTTGGTAGACTTTTTGCTGACGGTCAGTCGACAGGTGTGAGTTGGAACCTTTTGGTTGATTAGATTGCATGAGTCTAATAATTCCTGAGGTTGAGCTTTTACCCATTTTCCTGTTTTTTTGTTTAAAGAGAGTGAGGAATACTTACCTCTGCATACTATCTTCTTGAAACATTCGCCTGTTTTGAATTTCTTTTGTCCATTCCCCACCTGAGCACAATTTTTGACGGCAGGTGTCCTTTACAGCCCTGAGCCCTTGTGAATTTTAAGTGACCAGTAGCTGTGGGTTTAAAGCTGCTCTTGCGGGAAACGGCCACAAGGGGGCAGCATTTCTCCTTTACCAAATCTGGTCACTAGGGCAACAGAGCCTTAATGGAAGTCGTGTTCTAGGTTGTAAATTACAATGGAATGTGCCGGGAAAAAGCCCTTTAAGTTTATGTGTCATTCCTTCTTGTTTGTATTTTTAACAAAATTTTTATTCTTTATCACAGCAAATTCGATTACAATGGTTTGTTTGGTCTAGGTGTGCAAGACGAGGTTCCTTCACACATATACATATATCTATTCTTCTTTGGAATCTTTTCCCGTGTAGGTTATGACACAATGTTGAGTAGTCTTCTCTTGGTATTCTGTAGGTCTTTGGTGATTATATATTTCACGTGTGTTTGTATATCTCTGTTCACCTCAATATGGTAATGTACCCAATCCTCACACGTTTCCATTTGGTGAACCTTAAGTTTTTGTACTGAATCTGTGATTGCCTTTCTCTGTGGAAGTATCTTCGTTTGTATCAATTTTTAGGTAACACCTCTATGTGGTATGATAGGATATGTGTCTTTCGCTTTCTCACTTACTCCAAGTTGCGTGATTACTTCTAGAGTCATCTATGGTGCTGCAAATGGCATTGTTTCATTTTATCGCTAGCTCATAATCCATCTGTACATGTAGCAGATCTTCTTTGTCCACCCATCTGTCGGTGGACTTTTTGGTGACTTCCATATCTTGGCTATGGTAATACTGTGCAATGCAGATTTGCCTGCCTCTTTCTTTCCAATTCTGTCTTCTTAGGTTATAGGTCCAGGAATAAGCCTCTGGATCGTACGGTAGCTCAATGTTTACCTTTTAACGGCACCTCCACTCTGCTCTCATGAGTGGCTCTCTCCAGGTTACATCCCACTTAAAGTGGAGGGTTTGCATTTCTCCACAGCACCTTCAGCATTTATTCTTTGTGGTTTTTTACTGATGGTTATTCTGACTGGTGTGAGCTGATACGTCTTTGTGGCTGAATTTGCATGTGTCTCATGATCCATTAAAACTGAGCTTTAAGGCAGGTCCTTTTCATTTTTCAGGTTGTGAGTACCGCTTAGTTCTTCAAAGTGTTTTCTTAAAGTATGTATGTCATAATTTTAAAATTTTTTCGCCATTACCTCCCTGAAGACATTTTGCGGTGACCATTAGCACAGGCTTAAACCTGCGTTTGCAGGTAACGGCCAGAGGGTGGCAGTCTTTCTACGTTCCCCATGCTGGTACTAGGGCAACAGGCCTTCCGGCCAGTGGTGTTCCTCGGTTATAAATTAGAGTGGATTGTGCCTGAAGAAACCCACAAATGCTGATGTCTCCTTACTTATGTTTGTCTTTTAAATTTACCTTATATTTATTATTGGAGCAATATTACATTGTGTACATGGAAGAGTTCTTCTTGGTGCGTTCCTCTGTTGATGGACATTTTCATTGCTTCCAAATGTTGGCTATGGTCAATATGGCTGGAGTGCAGGATTGCCAGCCTGTGACGTTTTGATTCTCATTTTCTCAGGGGATAGGCCCAGCAGTGGGTATGACTGATTGACGGGTAGCTCAGTGTTTACCTTTTCAAGGCACTTCCATTGTGTTTTCATTAGTGGCTCTTACCACGTCCCCCTTAGGGCCGAGTGTACGCATTCCTCCACAGTCCCTTCAGCATTTATTTTTTGAAACATTTTTGCTGATGGCCATTCTGACTGCTGTGAGCTGATAGGTTTTTGTAATTTGGGTTTGCATGTCTTTAAAAATTCCTAAAATATATCATTTTCCCACACCTTTTTCTTTCCTCTTCTTTAAAGGAAAAGCTGTGAGTACCACATAGCTCTTGAAATTGTCTTCTTGGAAGGTTGCCCTCTTTTGAAATTTTTGCTCCATTTTTGATCCCAGGATTTATTTGGAGGGCAGGTGTCATTTACAGAATGGCAAGTTGGTGAATATTTAGTGACCTTTAGCAGTGGGTTGAAAGCTGCTGTTGTGGGAAATGGCCACAAGGAGGCAGCATTTCTCCATTCCCAAATCTGAGTACTAGGGCAGCAGAGCCTTTCTGGAAGTCGTGTTCCTAGGTTGTAAATTAGAATGGAATGTGCCAGGAGAAACCCCCATAAGTTTAGGTCTCATTACTTCTTGATTTTGTTATTTTTTTTAATCGGGGTAAGGACTAGAATATTGTTTGTCCTAGGGGTACACAATCTGGTTCATTTGTACATTATATATGTCTACTCTACAGATCCTCTTCCCATGTAAAATATTACAGAGTGTTCTGTAGACCTCCCTTGCTATATGGTCGGTCGTTTTGAAATATGTATATAATATGTATTTGGATATGTATAGTAACACTAATCTCATTTATCCATTCCCCCCACCTTTCCTTTTAGATGAGCATAGTTGGTTTTCTAAGTCTGTGAGTGTCTTTCTCTGTGGAAATATGTTCATTTGTGTCAGTGATTAGATAACGCCTCTAAGGGATATCATAGGATATAGGTCTTTTGCTTTCCGACTTACCTCATGTTTTGTGATTATCTCCAGGCTCATCTCTGGTGCCTCAAAGAGCAGTGTTTCATTGTTTTCCATGGCTAATATTCCATTGTGTACATGGACTCCTTCTTCTTTATCCATTCACCTGTTGATGGACATTTTGGTTGCTTCCCATCTTGGCTATTTTGAATAAGGCTGCAGTGCAGCTTTTGCAGCCTGTGTCTTTTCGATCCTGGTCTTCTCAGGTGAGAGGCCCAGTGGTGTGCCTGCTGGATTGAATGGTACCTCAGTTTTCACTTTTCAACGCAGTTCCTTTCGGTAGTCATTATTGGCTGTTAACCACTTTCCTTCCCACCAGCACCTAGAGGTTACACAGTTCTCTACAACCCCGTCAGCATTTATTGTTGGTAGACTTTTTGCTGACGGTCAGTCGACAGGTGTGAGTTGAAACCTTTTGGTTGATTAGATTGCATGAGTCTAATAATTCCTGAGGTTGAGCTTTTACCCATTTTCCTGTTTTTTTGTTTAAAGAGAGTGAGGAATACTTACCTCTGCATACTATCTTCTTGAAACATTCGCCTGTTTTGAATTTCTTTTGTCCATTCCCCACCTGAGCACAATTTTTGACGGCAGGTGTCCTTTACAGCCCTGAGCCCTTGTGAATTTTAAGTGACCAGTAGCTGTGGGTTTAAAGCTGCTCTTGCGGGAAACGGCCACAAGGGGGCAGCATTTCTCCTTTACCAAATCTGGTCACTAGGGCAACAGAGCCTTAATGGAAGTCGTGTTCTAGGTTGTAAAGTACAATGGAATGTGCCGGGAAAAAGCCCTTTAAGTGTATGTGTCATTCCTTCTTGTTTGTATTTTTAACAAAATTTTTATTCTTTATCACAGCAAATTCGATTACAATGGTTTGTTTCGTCTAGGTGTGCAAGACGTGGTTCCTTCACACATATACATATATCTATTCTTCTTTGGAATCTCTTCCCGTGTAGGTTATGACACAATGTTGAGTAGTCTTCTCTTGGTATTCTGTAGGTCTTTGGTGATTATATATTTCACGTGTGTTTGTATATCTCTGTTCACCTCAATATGGTAATGTACCCAATCCTCACACGTTTCCATTTGGTGAACCTTAAGTTTTTGTACTGAATCTGTGATTGCCTTTCTCTGTGGAAGTATCTTCGTTTGTATCAATTTTTAGGTAACACCTCTATGTGGTATGATAGGATATGTGTCTTTCGTTTTCTCACTTATTCCAAGTTGCGTGATTACTTCTAGAGTCATCTATGGTGCTGCAAATGGCATTGCTTCATTTTATCGCTAGCTCATAATCCATCTGTACATGTAGCAGTTCTTCTTTGTCCACCCATCTGTCGGTGGACTTTTTGGTGACTTCCATATCTTGGCTATGGTAATACTGTGCAATGCAGATTTGCCTGCCTCTTTCTTTCCAATTCTGTCTTCTTAGGTTATAGGTCCAGGAATAAGCCTCTGGATCGTACGGTAGCTCAATGTTTACCTTTTAACGGCACCTCCACTCTGCTCTCATGAGTGGCTCTCTCCAGGTTACATCCCACTTAAAGTGGAGGGTTTGCATTTCTCCACAGCACCTTCAGCATTTATTCTTTGTGGTTTTTTACTGATGGTTATTCTGACTGGTGTGAGCTGATACGTCTTTGTGGCTGAATTTGCATGTGTCTCATGATCCATTAAAACTGAGCTTTAAGGCAGGTCCTTTTCATTTTTCAGGCTGTGAGTACCGCTTAGTTCTTCAAAGTGTTTTCTTAAAGTATGTATGTCATAATTTTAAAATTTTTTGGCCATTACCTCCCTGAAGACATTTTGCGGTGACCATTAGCACAGGCTTAAACCTGCGTTTGCAGGTAACGGCCAGAGGGTGGCGGTCTTTCTACGTTCCCCATGCTGGTACTAGGGCAACAGGCCTTCCGGCCAGTGGTGTTCCTCGGTTATAAATTAGAGTGGAATGTGCCTGAAGAAACCCACAAATGCTGATGTCTCCTTACTTATGTTTGTCTTTTAAATTTACCTTATATTTATTATTGGAGCAATATTACATTGTGTACATGGAAGAGTTCTTCTTGGTGCGTTCCTCTGTTGATGGACATTTTCATTGCTTCCAAATGTTGGCTATGGTCAATATGGCTGGAGTGCAGGATTGCCAGCCTGTGACGTTTTGATTCTCATTTTCTCAGGGGATAGGCCCAGCAGTGGGTATGACTGATTGACGGGTAGCTCAGTGTTTACCTTTTCAAGGCACTTCCATTGTGTTTTCATTAGTGGCTCTTACCACGTCCCCCTTAGGGCCGAGTGTACGCATTCCTCCACAGTCCCTTCAGCATTTATTTTTTGAAACATTTTTGCTGATGGCCATTCTGACTGCTGTGAGCTGATAGGTTTTTGTAATTTGGGTTTGCATGTCTTTAAAAATTCCTAAAATATATCATTTTCCCACACCTTTTTCTTTCCTCTTCTTTAAAGGAAAAGCTGTGAGTACCACATAGCTCTTGAAATTGTCTTCTTGGAAGGTTGCCCTCTTTTGAAATTTTTGCTCCATTTTTGATCCCAGGATTTATTTGGAGGGCAGGTGTCATTTACAGAATGGCAAGTTGGTGAATATTTAGTGACCTTTAGCAGTGGGTTGAAAGCTGCTGTTGTGGGAAATGGCCACAAGGAGGCAGCATTTCTCCATTCCCAAATCTGAGTACTAGGGCAGCAGAGCCTTTCTGGAAGTCGTGTTCCTAGGTTGTAAATTAGAATGGAATGTGCCAGGAGAAACCCCCATAAGTTTAGGTCTCATTACTTCTTGTTTTTGTTAATTTTTTTAATCGGGGTAAGGACTAGAATATTGTTTGTCCTAGGGGTACACAATCTGGTTCATTTGTACATTATATATGTCTACTCTACAGATCCTCTTCCCATGTAAAATATTACAGAGTGTTCTGTAGACCTCCCTTGCTATATGGTCGGTCGTTTTGAAATATGTATATAATATGTATTTGGATATGTATAGTAACACTAATCTCATTTATCCATTCCCCCCACCTTTCCTTTTAGATGAGCATAGTTGGTTTTCTAAGTCTGTGAGTGTCTTTCTCTGTGGAAATATGTTCATTTGTGTCAGTGATTAGATAACGCCTCTAAGGGATATCATAGGATATAGGTCTTTTGCTTTCCGACTTACCTCATGTTTTGTGATTATCTCCAGGCTCATCTCTGGTGCCTCAAAGAGCAGTGTTTCATTGTTTTCCATGGCTAATATTCCATTGTGTACATGGACTCCTTCTTCTTTATCCATTCACCTGTTGATGGACATTTTGGTTGCTTCGCATCTTGGCTATTTTGAATAAGGCTGCAGTGCAGCATTTGCAGCCTGTGTCTTTTCGATCCTGGTCTTCTCAGGTGAGAGGCCCAGTGGTGTGCCTGCTGGATTGAATGGTACCTCAGTTTTCACTTTTCAACGCAGTTCCTTTCGGTGGTCATTATTGGCTGTTAACCACTTTCCATCCCACCAGCACCTAGAGGTTACACAGTTCTCTACAACCCCGTCAGCATTTATTGTTGGTAGACTTTTTGCTGACGGTCAGTCGACAGGTGTGAGTTGGAACCTTTTGGTTGATTAGATTGCATGAGTCTAATAATTCCTGAGGTTGAGCTTTTACCCATTTTCCTGTTTTTTTGTTTAAAGAGAGTGAGGAATACTTACCTCTGCATACTATCTTCTTGAAACATTCGCCTGTTTTGAATTTCTTTTGTCCATTCCCCACCTGAGCACAATTTTTGACGGCAGGTGTCCTTTACAGCCCTGAGCCCTTGTGAATTTTAAGTGACCAGTAGCTGTGGGTTTAAAGCTGCTCTTGCGGGAAACGGCCACAAGGGGGCAGCATTTCTCCTTTACCAAATCTGGTCACTAGGGCAACAGAGCCTTAATGGAAGTCGTGTTCTAGGTTGTAAATTACAATGGAATGTGCCGGGAAAAAGCCCTTTAAGTTTATGTGTCATTCCTTCTTGTTTGTATTTTTAACAAAATTTTTATTCTTTATCACAGCAAATTCGATTACAATGGTTTGTTTGGTCTAGGTGTGCAAGACGAGGTTCCTTCACACATATACATATATCTATTCTTCTTTGGAATCTTTTCCCGTGTAGGTTATGACACAATGTTGAGTAGTCTTCTCTTGGTATTCTGTAGGTCTTTGGTGATTATATATTTCACGTGTGTTTGTATATCTCTGTTCACCTCAATATGGTAATGTACCCAATCCTCACACGTTTCCATTTGGTGAACCTTAAGTTTTTGTACTGAATCTGTGATTGCCTTTCTCTGTGGAAGTATCTTCGTTTGTATCAATTTTTAGGTAACACCTCTATGTGGTATGATAGGATATGTGTCTTTCGCTTTCTCACTTACTCCAAGTTGCGTGATTACTTCTAGAGTCATCTATGGTGCTGCAAATGGCATTGTTTCATTTTATCGCTAGCTCATAATCCATCTGTACATGTAGCAGATCTTCTTTGTCCACCCATCTGTCGGTGGACTTTTTGGTGACTTCCATATCTTGGCTATGGTAATACTGTGCAATGCAGATTTGCCTGCCTCTTTCTTTCAAATTCTGTCTTCTTAGGTTATAGGTCCAGGAATAAGCCTCTGGATCGTACGGTAGCTCAATGTTTACCTTTTAACGGCACCTCCACTCTGCTCTCATGAGTGGCTCTCTCCAGGTTACATCCCACTTAAAGTGGAGGGTTTGCGTTTCTCCACAGCACCTTCAGCATTTATTCTTTGTGGTTTTTTACTGATGGTTATTCTGACTGGTGTGAGCTGATACGTCTTTGTGGCTGAATTTGCATGTGTCTCATGATCCATTAAAACTGAGCTTTAAGGCAGGTCCTTTTCATTTTTCAGGCTGTGAGTACAGCTTAGTTCTTCAAAGTGTTTTCTTAAAGTATGTATGTCATAATTTTAAAATTTTTTCGCCATTACCTCCCTGAAGACATTTTGCGGTGACCATTAGCACAGGCTTAAACCTGCGTTTGCAGGTAACGGCCAGAGGGTGGCAGTCTTTCTACGTTCCACATGCTGGTACTAGGGCAACAGGCCTTCCGGCCAGTGGTGTTCCTCGGTTATAAATTAGAGTGGATTGTGCCTGAAGAAACCCACAAATGCTGATGTCTCCTTACTTATGTTTGTCTTTTAAATTTACCTTATATTTATTATTGGAGCAATATTACATTGTGTACATGGAAGAGTTCTTCTTGGTGCGTTCCTCTGTTGATGGACATTTTCATTGCTTCCAAATGTTGGCTATGGTCAATATGGCTGGAGTGCAGGATTGCCAGCCTGTGACGTTTTGATTCTCATTTTCTCAGGGGATAGGCCCAGCAGTGGGTATGACTGATTGACGGGTAGCTCAGTGTTTACCTTTTCAAGGCACTTCCATTGTGTTTTCATTAGTGGCTCTTACCACGTCCCCCTTAGGGCCGAGTGTACGCATTCCTCCACAGTCCCTTCAGCATTTATTTTTTGAAACATTTTTGCTGATGGCCATTCTGACTGCTGTGAGCTGATAGGTTTTTGTAATTTGGGTTTGCATGTCTTTAAAAATTCCTAAAATATATCATTTTCCCACACCTTTTTCTTTCCTCTTCTTTAAAGGAAAAGCTGTGAGTACCACATAGCTCTTGAAATTGTCTTCTTGGAAGGTTGCCCTCTTTTGAAATTTTTGCTCCATTTTTGATCCCAGGATTTATTTGGAGGGCAGGTGTCATTTACAGAATGGCAAGTTGGTGAATATTTAGTGACCTTTAGCAGTGGGTTGAAAGCTGCTGTTGTGGGAAATGGCCACAAGGAGGCAGCATTTCTCCATTCCCAAATCTGAGTACTAGGGCAGCAGAGCCTTTCTGGAAGTCGTGTTCCTAGGTTGTAAATTAGAATGGAATGTGCCAGGAGAAACCCCCATAAGTATAGGTCTCATTACTTCTTGTTTTTGTTATTTTTTTTAATCGGGGTAAGGACTAGAATATTGTTTGTCCTAGGGGAACACAATCTAGTTCATTTGTACATTATATATGTCTACTCTACAGATCCTCTTCCCATGTAAAATATTACAGAGTGTTCTGTAGACCTCCCTTGCTATATGGTCGGTCGTTTTGAAATATGTATATAATATGTATTTGGATATGTATAGTAACACTAATCTCATTTATCCATTCCCCCCACCTTTCCTTTTAGATGAGCATAGTTGGTTTTCTAAGTCTGTGAGTGTCTTTCTCTGTGGAAATATGTTCATTTGTGTCAGTGATTAGATAACGCCTCTAAGGGATATCATAGGATATAGGTCTTTTGCTTTCCGACTTACCTCATGTTTTGTGATTATCTCCAGGCTCATCTCTGGTGCCTCAAAGAGCAGTGTTTCATTGTTTTCCATGGCTAATATTCCATTGTGTACATGGACTCCTTCTTCTTTATCCATTCACCTGTTGATGGACATTTTGGTTGCTTCCCATCTTGGCTATTTTGAATAAGGCTGCAGTGCAGCTTTTGCAGCCTGTGTCTTTTCGATCCTGGTCTTCTCAGGTGAGAGGCCCAGTGGTGTGCCTGCTGGATTGAATGGTACCTCAGTTTTTACTTTTCAACGCAGTTCCTTTCGGTAGTCATTATTGGCTGTTAACCACTTTCCTTCCCACCAGCACCTAGAGGTTACACAGTTCTCTACAACCCCGTCAGCATTTATTGTTGGTAGACTTTTTGCTGACGGTCAGTCGACAGGTGTGAGTTGAAACCTTTTGGTTGATTAGATTGCATGAGTCTAATAATTCCTGAGGTTGAGCTTTTACCCATTTTCCTGTTTTTTTGTTTAAAGAGAGTGAGGAATACTTACCTCTGCATACTATCTTCTTGAAACATTCGCCTGTTTTGAATTTCTTTTGTCCATTCCCCACCTGAGCACAATTTTTGACGGCAGGTGTCCTTTACAGCCCTGAGCCCTTGTGAATTTTAAGTGACCAGTAGCTGTGGGTTTAAAGCTGCTCTTGCGGGAAACGGCCACAAGGGGGCAGCATTTCTCCTTTACCAAATCTGGTCACTAGGGCAACAGAGCCTTAATGGAAGTCGTGTTCTAGGTTGTAAAGTACAATGGAATGTGCCGGGAAAAAGCCCTTTAAGTGTATGTGTCATTCCTTCTTGTTTGTATTTTTAACAAAATTTTTATTCTTTATCACAGCAAATTCGATTACAATGGTTTGTTTGGTCTAGGTGTGCAAGACGTGGTTCCTTCACACATATACATATATCTATTCTTCTTTGGAATCTCTTCCCGTGTAGGTTATGACACAATGTTGAGTAGTCTTCTCTTGGTATTCTGTAGGTCTTTGGTGATTATATATTTCACGTGTGTTTGTATATCTCTGTTCACCTCAATATGGTAATGTACCCAATCCTCACACGTTTCCATTTGGTGAACCTTAAGTTTTTGTACTGAATCTGTGATTGCCTTTCTCTGTGGAAGTATCTTCGTTTGTATCAATTTTTAGGTAACACCTCTATGTGGTATGATAGGATATGTGTCTTTCGTTTTCTCACTTATTCCAAGTTGCGTGATTACTTCTAGAGTCATCTATGGTGCTGCAAATGGCATTGCTTCATTTTATCGCTAGCTCATAATCCATCTGTACATGTAGCAGTTCTTCTTTGTCCACCCATCTGTCGGTGGACTTTTTGGTGACTTCCATATCTTGGCTATGGTAATACTGTGCAATGCAGATTTGCCTGCCTCTTTCTTTCCAATTCTGTCTTCTTAGGTTATAGGTCCAGGAATAAGCCTCTGGATCGTACGGTAGCTCAATGTTTACCTTTTAACGGCACCTCCACTCTGCTCTCATGAGTGGCTCTCTCCAGGTTACATCCCACTTAAAGTGGAGGGTTTGCATTTCTCCACAGCACCTTCAGCATTTATTCTTTGTGGTTTTTTACTGATGGTTATTCTGACTGGTGTGAGCTGATACGTCTTTGTGGCTGAATTTGCATGTGTCTCATGATCCATTAAAACTGAGCTTTAAGGCAGGTCCTTTTCATTTTTCAGGCTGTGAGTACCGCTTAGTTCTTCAAAGTGTTTTCTTAAAGTATGTATGTCATAATTTTAAAATTTTTTGGCCATTACCTCCCTGAAGACATTTTGCGGTGACCATTAGCACAGGCTTAAACCTGCGTTTGCAGGTAACGGCCAGAGGGTGGCGGTCTTTCTACGTTCCCCATGCTGGTACTAGGGCAACAGGCCTTCCGGCCAGTGGTGTTCCTCGGTTATAAATTAGAGTGGAATGTGCCTGAAGAAACCCACAAATGCTGATGTCTCCTTACTTATGTTTGTCTTTTAAATTTACCTTATATTTATTATTGGAGCAATATTACATTGTGTACATGGAAGAGTTCTTCTTGGTGCGTTCCTCTGTTGATGGACATTTTCATTGCTTCCAAATGTTGGCTATGGTCAATATGGCTGGAGTGCAGGATTGCCAGCCTGTGACGTTTTGATTCTCATTTTCTCAGGGGATAGGCCCAGCAGTGGGTATGACTGATTGACGGGTAGCTCAGTGTTTACCTTTTCAAGGCACTTCCATTGTGTTTTCATTAGTGGCTCTTACCACGTCCCCCTTAGGGCCGAGTGTACGCATTCCTCCACAGTCCCTTCAGCATTTATTTTTTGAAACATTTTTGCTGATGGCCATTCTGACTGCTGTGAGCTGATAGGTTTTTGTAATTTGGGTTTGCATGTCTTTAAAAATTCCTAAAATATATCATTTTCCCACACCTTTTTCTTTCCTCTTCTTTAAAGGAAAAGCTGTGAGTACCACATAGCTCTTGAAATTGTCTTCTTGGAAGGTTGCCCTCTTTTGAAATTTTTGCTCCATTTTTGATCCCAGGATTTATTTGGAGGGCAGGTGTCATTTACAGAATGGCAAGTTGGTGAATATTTAGTGACCTTTAGCAGTGGGTTGAAAGCTGCTGTTGTGGGAAATGGCCACAAGGAGGCAGCATTTCTCCATTCCCAAATCTGAGTACTAGGGCAGCAGAGCCTTTCTGGAAGTCGTGTTCCTAGGTTGTAAATTAGAATGGAATGTGCCAGGAGAAACCCCCATAAGTTTAGGTCTCATTACTTCTTGTTTTTGTTAATTTTTTTAATCGGGGTAAGGACTAGAATATTGTTTGTCCTAGGGGTACACAATCTGGTTCATTTGTACATTATATATGTCTACTCTACAGATCCTCTTCCCATGTAAAATATTACAGAGTGTTCTGTAGACCTCCCTTGCTATATGGTCGGTCGTTTTGAAATATGTATATAATATGTATTTGGATATGTATAGTAACACTAATCTCATTTATCCATTCCCCCCACCTTTCCTTTTAGATGAGCATAGTTGGTTTTCTAAGTCTGTGAGTGTCTTTCTCTGTGGAAATATGTTCATTTGTGTCAGTGATTAGATAACGCCTCTAAGGGATATCATAGGATATAGGTCTTTTGCTTTCCGACTTACCTCATGTTTTGTGATTATCTCCAGGCTCATCTCTGGTGCCTCAAAGAGCAGTGTTTCATTGTTTTCCATGGCTAATATTCCATTGTGTACATGGACTCCTTCTTCTTTATCCATTCACCTGTTGATGGACATTTTGGTTGCTTCGCATCTTGGCTATTTTGAATAAGGCTGCAGTGCAGCATTTGCAGCCTGTGTCTTTTCGATCCTGGTCTTCTCAGGTGAGAGGCCCAGTGGTGTGCCTGCTGGATTGAATGGTACCTCAGTTTTCACTTTTCAACGCAGTTCCTTTCGGTGGTCATTATTGGCTGTTAACCACTTTCCATCCCACCAGCACCTAGAGGTTACACAGTTCTCTACAACCCCGTCAGCATTTATTGTTGGTAGACTTTTTGCTGACGGTCAGTCGACAGGTGTGAGTTGGAACCTTTTGGTTGATTAGATTGCATGAGTCTAATAATTCCTGAGGTTGAGCTTTTACCCATTTTCCTGTTTTTTTGTTTAAAGAGAGTGAGGAATACTTACCTCTGCATACTATCTTCTTGAAACATTCGCCTGTTTTGAATTTCTTTTGTCCATTCCCCACCTGAGCACAATTTTTGACGGCAGGTGTCCTTTACAGCCCTGAGCCCTTGTGAATTTTAAGTGACCAGTAGCTGTGGGTTTAAAGCTGCTCTTGCGGGAAACGGCCACAAGGGGGCAGCATTTCTCCTTTACCAAATCTGGTCACTAGGGCAACAGAGCCTTAATGGAAGTCGTGTTCTAGGTTGTAAATTACAATGGAATGTGCCGGGAAAAAGCCCTTTAAGTGTATGTGTCATTCCTTCTTGTTTGTATTTTTAACAAAATTTTTATTCTTTATCACAGCAAATTCGATTACAATGGTTTGTTTGGTCTAGGTGTGCAAGACGTGGTTCCTTCACACATATACATATATCTATTCTTCTTTGGAATCTTTTCCCGTGTAGGTTATGACACAATGTTGAGTAGTCTTCTCTTGGTATTCTGTAGGTCTTTGGTGATTATATATTTCACGTGTGTTTGTATATCTCTGTTCACCTCAATATGGTAATGTACCCAATCCTCACACGTTTCCATTTGGTGAACCTTAAGTTTTTGTACTGAATCTGTGATTGCCTTTCTCTGTGGAAGTATCTTCGTTTGTATCAATTTTTAGGTAACACCTCTATGTGGTATGATAGGATATGTGTCTTTCGCTTTCTCACTTACTCCAAGTTGCGTGATTACTTCTAGAGTCATCTATGGTGCTGCAAATGGCATTGTTTCATTTTATCGCTAGCTCATAATCCATCTGTACATGTAGCAGATCTTCTTTGTCCACCCATCTGTCGGTGGACTTTTTGGTGACTTCCATATCTTGGCTATGGTAATACTGTGCAATGCAGATTTGCCTGCCTCTTTCTTTCCAATTCTGTCTTCTTAGGTTATAGGTCCAGGAATAAGCCTCTGGATCGTACGGTAGCTCAATGTTTACCTTTTAACGGCACCTCCACTCTGCTCTCATGAGTGGCTCTCTCCAGGTTACATCCCACTTAAAGTGGAGGGTTTGCATTTCTCCACAGCACCTTCAGCATTTATTCTTTGTGGTTTTTTACTGATGGTTATTCTGACTGGTGTGAGCTGATACGTCTTTGTGGCTGAATTTGCATGTGTCTCATGATCCATTAAAACTGAGCTTTAAGGCAGGTCCTTTTTATTTTTCAGGCTGTGAGTACCGCTTAGTTCTTCAAAGTGTTTTCTTAAAGTATGTATGTCATAATTTTAAAATTTTTTGGCCATTACCTCCCTGAAGACATTTTGCGGTGACCATTAGCACAGGCTTAAACCTGCGTTTGCAGGTAACGGCCAGAGGGTGGCGGTCTTTCTACGTTCCCCATGCTGGTACTAGGGCAACAGGCCTTCCGGCCAGTGGTGTTCCTCGGTTATAAATTAGAGTGGAATGTGCCTGAAGAAACCCACAAATGCTGATGTCTCCTTACTTATGTTTGTCTTTTAAATTTACCTTATATTTATTATTGGAGCAATATTACATTGTGTACATGGAAGAGTTCTTCTTGGTGCGTTCCTCTGTTGATGGACATTTTCATTGCTTCCAAATGTTGGCTATGGTCAATATGGCTGGAGTGCAGGATTGCCAGCCTGTGACGTTTTGATTCTCATTTTCTCAGGGGATAGGCCCAGCAGTGGGTATGACTGATTGACGGGTAGCTCAGTGTTTACCTTTTCAAGGCACTTCCATTGTGTTTTCATTAGTGGCTCTTACCACGTCCCCCTTAGGGCCGAGTGTACGCATTCCTCCACAGTCCCTTCAGCATTTATTTTTTGAAACATTTTTGCTGATGGCCATTCTGACTGCTGTGAGCTGATAGGTTTTTGTAATTTGGGTTTGCATGTCTTTAAAAATTCCTAAAATATATCATTTTCCCACACCTTTTTCTTTCCTCTTCTTTAAAGGAAAAGCTGTGAGTACCACATAGCTCTTGAAATTGTCTTCTTGGAAGGTTGCCCTCTTTTGAAATTTTTGCTCCATTTTTGATCCCAGGATTTATTTGGAGGGCAGGTGTCATTTACAGAATGGCAAGTTGGTGAATATTTAGTGACCTTTAGCAGTGGGTTGAAAGCTGCTGTTGTGGGAAATGGCCACAAGGAGGCAGCATTTCTCCATTCCCAAATCTGAGTACTAGGGCAGCAGAGCCTTTCTGGAAGTCGTGTTCCTAGGTTGTAAATTAGAATGGAATGTGCCAGGAGAAACCCCCATAAGTTTAGGTCTCATTACTTCTTGTTTTTGTTAATTTTTTTAATCGGGGTAAGGACTAGAATATTGTTTGTCCTAGGGGTACACAATCTGGTTCATTTGTACATTATATATGTCTACTCTACAGATCCTCTTCCCATGTAAAATATTACAGAGTGTTCTGTAGACCTCCCTTGCTATATGGTCGGTCGTTTTGAAATATGTATATAATATGTATTTGGATATGTATAGTAACACTAATCTCATTTATCCATTCCCCCCACCTTTCCTTTTAGATGAGCATAGTTGGTTTTCTAAGTCTGTGAGTGTCTTTCTCTGTGGAAATATGTTCATTTGTGTCAGTGATTAGATAACGCCTCTAAGGGATATCATAGGATATAGGTCTTTTGCTTTCCGACTTACCTCATGTTTTGTGATTATCTCCAGGCTCATCTCTGGTGCCTCAAAGAGCAGTGTTTCATTGTTTTCCATGGCTAATATTCCATTGTGTACATGGACTCCTTCTTCTTTATCCATTCACCTGTTGATGGACATTTTGGTTGCTTCCCATCTTGGCTATTTTGAATAAGGCTGCAGTGCAGCATTTGCAGCCTGTGTCTTTTCGATCCTGGTCTTCTCAGGTGAGAGGCCCAGTGGTGTGCCTGCTGGATTGAATGGTACCTCAGTTTTCACTTTTCAACGCAGTTCCTTTCGGTGGTCATTATTGGCTGTTAACCACTTTCCATCCCACCAGCACCTAGAGGTTACACAGTTCTCTACAACCCCGTCAGCATTTATTGTTGGTAGACTTTTTGCTGACGGTCAGTCGACAGGTGTGAGTTGGAACCTTTTGGTTGATTAGATTGCATGAGTCTAATAATTCCTGAGGTTGAGCTTTTACCCATTTTCCTGTTTTTTTGTTTAAAGAGAGTGAGGAATACTTACCTCTGCATACTATCTTCTTGAAACATTCGCCTGTTTTGAATTTCTTTTGTCCATTCCCCACCTGAGCACAATTTTTGACGGCAGGTGTCCTTTACAGCCCTGAGCCCTTGTGAATTTTAAGTGACCAGTAGCTGTGGGTTTAAAGCTGCTCTTGCGGGAAACGGCCACAAGGGGGCAGCATTTCTCCTTTACCAAATCTGGTCACTAGGGCAACAGAGCCTTAATGGAAGTCGTGTTCTAGGTTGTAAAGTACAATGGAATGTGCCGGGAAAAAGCCCTTTAAGTTTATGTGTCATTCCTTCTTGTTTGTATTTTTAACAAAATTTTTATTCTTTATCACAGCAAATTCGATTACAATGGTTTGTTTGGTCTAGGTGTGCAAGACGTGGTTCCTTCACACATATACATATATCTATTCTTCTTTGGAATCTTTTCCCGTTTAGGTTATGACACAATGTTGAGTAGTCTTCTCTTGGTATTCTGTAGGTCTTTGGTGATTATATATTTCACGTGTGTTTGTATATCTCTGTTCACCTCAATATGGTAATGTACCCAATCCTCACACGTTTCCATTTGGTGAACCTTAAGTTTTTGTACTGAATCTGTGATTGCCTTTCTCTGTGGAAGTATCTTCGTTTGTATCAATTTTTAGGTAACACCTCTATGTGGTATGATAGGATATGGGTCTTTCGTTTTCTCACTTACTCCAAGTTGCGTGATTACTTCTAGAGTCATCTATGGTGCTGCAAATGGCATTGCTTCATTTTATCGCTAGCTCATAATCCATCTGTACATGTAGCAGTTCTTCTTTGTCCACCCATCTGTCGGTGGACTTTTTGGTGACTTCCATATCTTGGCTATGGTAATACTGTGCAATGCAGATTTGCCTGCCTCTTTCTTTCCAATTCTGTCTTCTTAGGTTATAGGTCCAGGAATAAGCCTCTGGATCGTACGGTAGCTCAATGTTTACCTTTTAACGGCACCTCCACTCTGCTCTCATGAGTGGCTCTCTCCAGGTTACATCCCACTTAAAGTGGAGGGTTTGCATTTCTCCACAGCACCTTCAGCATTTATTCTTTGTGGTTTTTTACTGATGGTTATTCTGACTGGTGTGAGCTGATACGTCTTTGTGGCTGAATTTGCATGTGTCTCATGATCCATTAAAACTGAGCTTTAAGGCAGGTCCTTTTCATTTTTCAGGCTGTGAGTACAGCTTCGTTCTTCAAAGTGTTTTCTTAAAGTATGTATGTCATAATTTTAAAATTTTTTCGCCATTACCTCCCTGAAGACATTTTGCGGTGACCATTAGCACAGGCTTAAACCTGCGTTTGCAGGTAACGGCCAGAGGGTGGCGGTCTTTCTACGTTCCCCGTGCTGGTACTAGGGCAACAGGCCTTCCGGCCAGTGGTGTTCCTCGGTTATAAATTAGAGTGGAATGTGCCTGAAGAAACCCACAAATGCTGATGTCTCCTTACTTATGTTTGTCTTTTAAATTTACCTTATATTTATTATTGGAGCAATATTGCATTGTGTACATGGAAGAGTTCTTCTTGGTGCGTTCCTCTGTTGATGGACATTTTCATTGCTTCCAAATGTTGGCTATGGTCAATATGGCTGGAGTGCAGGATTGCCAGCCTGTGACGTTTTGATTCTCATTTTCTCAGGGGATAGGCCCAGCAGTGGGTATGACTGATTGACGGGTAGCTCAGTGTTTACCTTTTCAAGGCACTTCCATTGTGTTTTCATTAGTGGCTCTTACCACGTCCCCCTTAGGGCCGAGTGTACGCATTCCTCCACAGTCCCTTCAGCATTTATTTTTTGAAACATTTTTGCTGATGGCCATTCTGACTGCTGTGAGCTGATAGGGTTTTGTAATTTGGGTTTGCATGTCTTTAAAAATTCCTAAAATATATCATTTTCCCACACCTTTTTCTTTCCTCTTTAAAGGAAAAGCTGTGAGTACCACATAGCTCTTGAAATTGTCCTCTTGGAAGGTTGCCCTCTTTTGAAATTTTTGCTCCATTTTTGATCCCAGGATTTATTTGGAGGGCAGGTGTCATTTACAGAATGGCAAGTTGGTGAATATTTAGTGACCTTTAGCAGTGGGTTGAAAGCTGCTGTTGTGGGAAATGGCCACAAGGAGGCAGCATTTCTCCATTCCCAAATCTGAGTACTAGGGCAGCAGAGCCTTTCTGGAAGTCGTGTTCCTAGGTTGTAAATTAGAATGGAATGTGCCAGGAGAAACCCCCATAAGTTTAGGTCTCATTACTTCTTGTTTTTGTTAATTTTTTTAATCGGGGTAAGGACTAGAATATTGTTTGTCCTAGGGGTACACAATCTGGTTCATTTGTACATTATATATGTCTACTCTACAGATCCTCTTCCCATGTAAAATATTACAGAGTGTTCTGTAGACCTCCCTTGCTATATGGTCGGTCGTTTTGAAATATGTATATAATATGTATTTGGATATGTATAGTAACACTAATCTCATTTATCCATTCCCCCCACCTTTCCTTTTAGATGAGCATAGTTGGTTTTCTAAGTCTGTGAGTGTCTTTCTCTGTGGAAATATGTTCATTTGTGTCAGTGATTAGATAACGCCTCTAAGGGATATCATAGGATATAGGTCTTTTGCTTTCCGACTTACCTCATGTTTTGTGATTATCTCCAGGCTCATCTCTGGTGCCTCAAAGAGCAGTGTTTCATTGTTTTCCATGGCTAATATTCCATTGTGTACATGGACTCCTTCTTCTTTATCCATTCACCTGTTGATGGACATTTTGGTTGCTTCCCATCTTGGCTATTTTGAATAAGGCTGCAGTGCAGCATTTGCAGCCTGTGTCTTTTCGATCCTGGTCTTCTCAGGTGAGAGGCCCAGTGGTGTGCCTGCTGGATTGAATGGTACCTCAGTTTTCACTTTTCAACGCAGTTCCTTTCGGTGGTCATTATTGGCTGTTAACCACTTTCCATCCCACCAGCACCTAGAGGTTACACAGTTCTCTAAAACCCCGTCAGCATTGATTGTTGGTAGACTTTTTGCTGACGGTCAGTCGACAGGTGTGAGTTGGAACCTTTTGGTTGATTAGATTGCATGAGTCTAATAATTCCTGAGGTTGAGCTTTTACCCATTTTCCTGTTTTTTTGTTTAAAGAGAGTGAGGAATACTTACCTCTGCATACTATCTTCTTGAAACATTCGCCTGTTTTGAATTTCTTTTGTCCATTCCCCACCTGAGCACAATTTTTGACGGCAGGTGTCCTTTACAGCCCTGAGCCCTTGTGAATTTTAAGTGACCAGTAGCTGTGGGTTTAAAGCTGCTCTTGCGGGAAACGGCCACAAGGGGGCAGCATTTCTCCTTTACCAAATCTGGTCACTAGGGCAACAGAGCCTTAATGGAAGTCGTGTTCTAGGTTGTAAAGTACAATGGAATGTGCCGGGAAAAAGCCCTTTAAGTTTATGTGTCATTCCTTCTTGTTTGTATTTTTAACAAAATTTTTATTCTTTATCACAGCAAATTCGATTACAATGGTTTGTTTGGTCTAGGTGTGCAAGACGTGGTTCCTTCACACATATACATATATCTATTCTTCTTTGGAATCTTTTCCCGTGTAGGTTATGACACAATGTTGAGTAGTCTTCTCTTGGTATTCTGTAGGTCTTTGGTGATTATATATTTCACGTGTGTTTGTATATCTCTGTTCACCTCAATATGTAATGTACCCAATCCTCACACGTTTCCATTTGGTGAACCTTAAGTTTTTGTACTGAATCTGTGATTGCCTTTCTCTGTGGAAGTATCTTCGTTTGTATCAATTTTTAGGTAACACCTCTATGTGGTATGATAGGATATGTGTCTTTCGCTTTCTCACTTACTCCAAGTTGCGTGATTACTTCTAGAGTCATCTATGGTGCTGCAAATGGCATTGCTTCATTTTATCGCTAGCTCATAATCCATCTGTACATGTAGCAGTTCTTCTTTGTCCACCCGTCTGTCGGTGGACTTTTTGGTGACTTCCATATCTTGGCTATTGTAATACTGGGCAATGCAGATTTGCCTGCCTCTTTCTTTCCAATTCTGTCTTCTTAGGTTATAGGTCCAGGAATAAGCCTCCGGATCATACGGTAGCTCAATGTTTACCTTATAACGGCACCTCCACTCTGCTCTCATGAGTGGCTCTCTCCAGGTTACATCCCACTTAAAGTGGAGGGTTTGCATTTCTCCACAGCACCTTCAGCATTTATTCTTTGTGGTTTTTTACTGATGGTTATTCTGACTGGTGTGAGCTGATACGTCTTTGTGGCTGAATTTGCATGTGTCTCATGATCCATTAAAACTGAGCTTTAAGGCAGGTCCTTTTCATTTTTCAGGCTGTGAGTACCGCTTAGTTCTTCAAAGTGTTTTCTTAAAGTATGTATGTCATAATTTTAAAATTTTTTGGCCATTACCTCCCTGAAGACATTTTGCGGTGACCATTAGCACAGGCTTAAACCTGCGTTTGCAGGTAACGGCCAGAGGGTGGCGGTCTTTCTACGTTCCCCATGCTGGTACTAGGGCAACAGGCCTTCCGGCCAGTGGTGTTCCTTGGTTATAAATTAGAGTGGAATGTGCCTGAAGAAACCCACAAATGCTGATGTCTCCTTACTTATGTTTGTCTTTTAAATTTACCTTATATTTATTATTGGAGCAATATTACATTGTGTACATGGAAGAGTTCTTCTTGGTGCGTTCCTCTGTTGATGGACATTTTCATTGCTTCCAAATGTTGGCTATGGTCAATATGGCTGGAGTGCAGGATTGCCAGCCTGTGACGTTTTGATTCTCATTTTCTCAGGGGATAGGCCCAGCAGTGGGTATGACTGATTGACGGGTAGCTCAGTGTTTACCTTTTCAAGGCACTTCCATTGTGTTTTCATTAGTGGCTCTTACCACGTCCCCCTTAGGGCCGAGTGTACGCATTCCTCCACAGTCCCTTCAGCATTTATTTTTTGAAACATTTTTGCTGATGGCCATTCTGACTGCTGTGAGCTGATAGGTTTTTGTAATTTGGGTTTGCATGTCTTTAAAAATTCCTAAAATATATCATTTTCCCACACCTTTTTCTTTCCTCTTCTTTAAAGGAAAAGCTGTGAGTACCACATAGCTCTTGAAATTGTCCTCTTGGAAGGTTGCCCTCTTTTGAAATTTTTGCTCCATTTTTGATCCCAGGATTTATTTGGAGGGCAGGTGTCATTTACAGAATGGCAAGTTGGTGAATATTTAGTGACCTTTAGCAGTGGGTTGAAAGCTGCTGTTGTGGGAAATGGCCACAAGGAGGCAGCATTTCTCCATTCCCAAATCTGAGTACTAGGGCAGCAGAGCCTTTCTGGAAGTCGTGTTCCTAGGTTGTAAATTAGAATGGAATGTGCCAGGAGAAACCCCCATAAGTTTAGGTCTCATTACTTCTTGTTTTTGTTAATTTTTTTAATCGGGGTAAGGACTAGAATATTGTTTGTCCTAGGGGTACACAATCTGGTTCATTTGTACATTATATATGTCTACTCTACAGATCCTCTTCCCATGTAAAATATTACAGAGTGTTCTGTAGACCTCCCTTGCTATATGGTCGGTCGTTTTGAAATATGTATATAATATGTATTTGGATATGTATAGTAACACTAATCTCATTTATCCATTCCCCCCACCTTTCCTTTTAGATGAGCATAGTTGGTTTTCTAAGTCTGTGAGTGTCTTTCTCTGTGGAAATATGTTCATTTGTGTCAGTGATTAGATAACGCCTCTAAGGGATATCATAGGATATAGGTCTTTTGCTTTCCGACTTACCTCATGTTTTGTGATTATCTCCAGGCTCATCTCTGGTGCCTCAAAGAGCAGTGTTTCATTGTTTTCCATGGCTAATATTCCATTGTGTACATGGACTCCTTCTTCTTTATCCATTCACCTGTTGATGGACATTTTGGTTGCTTCCCATCTTGGCTATTTTGAATAAGGCTGCAGTGCAGCATTTGCAGCCTGTGTCTTTTCGATCCTGGTCTTCTCAGGTGAGAGGCCCAGTGGTGTGCCTGCTGGATTGAATGGTACCTCAGTTTTCACTTTTCAACGCAGTTCCTTTCGGTGGTCATTATTGGCTGTTAACCACTTTCCATCCCACCAGCACCTAGAGGTTACACAGTTCTCTACAACCCCGTCAGCATTTATTGTTGGTAGACTTTTTGCTGACGGTCAGTCGACAGGTGTGAGTTGGAACCTTTTGGTTGATTAGATTGCATGAGTCTAATAATTCCTGAGGTTGAGCTTTTACCCATTTTCCTGTTTTTTTGTTTAAAGAGAGTGAGGAATACTTACCTCTGCATACTATCTTCTTGAAACATTCGCCTGTTTTGAATTTCTTTTGTCCATTCCCCACCTGAGCACAATTTTTGACGGCAGGTGTCCTTTACAGCCCTGAGCCCTTGTGAATTTTAAGTGACCAGTAGCTGTGGGTTTAAAGCTGCTCTTGCGGGAAACGGCCACAAGGGGGCAGCATTTCTCCTTTACCAAATCTGGTCACTAGGGCAACAGAGCCTTAATGGAAGTCGTGTTCTAGGTTGTAAAGTACAATGGAATGTGCCGGGAAAAAGCCCTTTAAGTTTATGTGTCATTCCTTCTTGTTTGTATTTTTAACAAAATTTTTATTCTTTATCACAGCAAATTCGATTACAATGGTTTGTTTGGTCTAGGTGTGCAAGACGTGGTTCCTTCACACATATACATATATCTATTCTTCTTTGGAATCTTTTCCCGTGTAGGTTATGACACAATGTTGAGTAGTCTTCTCTTGGTATTCTGTAGGTCTTTGGTGATTATATATTTCACGTGTGTTTGTATATCTCTGTTCACCTCAATATGTAATGTACCCAATCCTCACACGTTTCCATTTGGTGAACCTTAAGTTTTTGTACTGAATCTGTGATTGCCTTTCTCTGTGGAAGTATCTTCGTTTGTATCAATTTTTAGGTAACACCTCTATGTGGTATGATAGGATATGTGTCTTTCGCTTTCTCACTTACTCCAAGTTGCGTGATTACTTCTAGAGTCATCTATGGTGCTGCAAATGGCATTGCTTCATTTTATCGCTAGCTCATAATCCATCTGTACATGTAGCAGTTCTTCTTTGTCCACCCGTCTGTCGGTGGACTTTTTGGTGACTTCCATATCTTGGCTATTGTAATACTGGGCAATGCAGATTTGCCTGCCTCTTTCTTTCCAATTCTGTCTTCTTAGGTTATAGGTCCAGGAATAAGCCTCCGGATCATACGGTAGCTCAATGTTTACCTTATAACGGCACCTCCACTCTGCTCTCATGAGTGGCTCTCTCCAGGTTACATCCCACTTAAAGTGGAGGGTTTGCATTTCTCCACAGCACCTTCAGCATTTATTCTTTGTGGTTTTTTACTGATGGTTATTCTGACTGGTGTGAGCTGATACGTCTTTGTGGCTGAATTTGCATGTGTCTCATGATCCATTAAAACTGAGCTTTAAGGCAGGTCCTTTTCATTTTTCAGGCTGTGAGTACCGCTTAGTTCTTCAAAGTGTTTTCTTAAAGTATGTATGTCATAATTTTAAAATTTTTTGGCCATTACCTCCCTGAAGACATTTTGCGGTGACCATTAGCACAGGCTTAAACCTGCGTTTGCAGGTAACGGCCAGAGGGTGGCGGTCTTTCTACGTTCCCCATGCTGGTACTAGGGCAACAGGCCTTCCGGCCAGTGGTGTTCCTCGGTTATAAATTAGAGTGGAATGTGCCTGAAGAAACCCACAAATGCTGATGTCTCCTTACTTATGTTTGTCTTTTAAATTTACCTTATATTTATTATTGGAGCAATATTACATTGTGTACATGGAAGAGTTCTTCTTGGTGCATTCCTCTGTTGATGGACATTTTCATTGCTTCCAAATGTTGGCTATGGTCAATATGGCTGGAGTGCAGGATTGCCAGCCTGTGACGTTTTGATTCTCATTTTCTCAGGGGATAGGCCCAGCAGTGGGTATGACTGATTGACGGGTAGCTCAGTGTTTACCTTTTCAAGGCACTTCCATTGTGTTTTCATTAGTGGCTCTTACCACGTCCCCCTTAGGGCCGAGTGTACGCATTCCTCCACAGTCCCTTCAGCATTTATTTTTTGAAACATTTTTGCTGATGGCCATTCTGACTGCTGTGAGCTGATAGGTTTTTGTAATTTGGGTTTGCATGTCTTTAAAAATTCCTAAAATATATCATTTTCCCACACCTTTTTCTTTCCTCTTCTTTAAAGGAAAAGCTGTGAGTACCACATAGCTCTTGAAATTGTCTTCTTGGAAGGTTGCCCTCTTTTGAAATTTTTGCTCCATTTTTGATCCCAGGATTTATTTGGAGGGCAGGTGTCATTTACAGAATGGCAAGTTGGTGAATATTTAGTGACCTTTAGCAGTGGGTTGAAAGCTGCTGTTGTGGGAAATGGCCACAAGGAGGCAGCATTTCTCCATTCCCAAATCTGAGTACTAGGGCAGCAGAGCCTTTCTGGAAGTCGTGTTCCTAGGTTGTAAATTAGAATGGAATGTGCCAGGAGAAACCCCCATAAGTTTAGGTCTCATTACTTCTTGTTTTTGTTAATTTTTTTAATCGGGGTAAGGACTAGAATATTGTTTGTCCTAGGGGTACACAATCTGGTTCATTTGTACATTATATATGTCTACTCTACAGATCCTCTTCCCATGTAAAATATTACAGAGTGTTCTGTAGACCTCCCTTGCTATATGGTCGGTCGTTTTGAAATATGTATATAATATGTATTTGGATATGTATAGTAACACTAATCTCATTTATCCATTCCCCCCACCTTTCCTTTTAGATGAGCATAGTTGGTTTTCTAAGTCTGTGAGTGTCTTTCTCTGTGGAAATATGTTCATTTGTGTCAGTGATTAGATAACGCCTCTAAGGGATATCATAGGATATAGGTCTTTTGCTTTCCGACTTACCTCATGTTTTGTGATTATCTCCAGGCTCATCTCTGGTGCCTCAAAGAGCAGTGTTTCATTGTTTTCCATGGCTAATATTCCATTGTGTACATGGACTCCTTCTTCTTTATCCATTCACCTGTTGATGGACATTTTGGTTGCTTCCCATCTTGGCTATTTTGAATAAGGCTGCAGTGCAGCATTTGCAGCCTGTGTCTTTTCGATCCTGGTCTTCTCAGGTGAGAGGCCCAGTGGTGTGCCTGCTGGATTGAATGGTACCTCAGTTTTCACTTTTCAACGCAGTTCCTTTCGGTGGTCATTATTGGCTGTTGACCACTTTCCATCCCACCAGCACCTAGAGGTTACACAGTTCTCTACAACCCCGTCAGCATTTATTGTTGGTAGACTTTTTGCTGACGGTCAGTCGACAGGTGTGAGTTGGAACCTTTTGGTTGATTAGATTGCATGAGTCTAATAATTCCTGAGGTTGAGCTTTTACCCATTTTCCTGTTTTTTTGTTTAAAGAGAGTGAGGAATACTTACCTCTGCATACTATCTTCTTGAAACATTCGCCTGTTTTGAATTTCTTTTGTCCATTCCCCACCTGAGCACAATTTTTGACGGCAGGTGTCCTTTACAGCCCTGAGCCCTTGTGAATTTTAAGTGACCAGTAGCTGTGGGTTTAAAGCTGCTCTTGCGGGAAACGGCCACAAGGGGGCAGCATTTCTCCTTTACCAAATCTGGTCACTAGGGCAACAGAGCCTTAATGGAAGTCGTGTTCTAGGTTGTAAAGTACAATGGAATGTGCCGGGAAAAAGCCCTTTAAGTTTATGTGTCATTCCTTCTTGTTTGTATTTTTAACAAAATTTTTATTCTTTATCACAGCAAATTCGATTACAATGGTTTGTTTGGTCTAGGTGTGCAAGACGTGGTTCCTTCACACATATACATATATCTATTCTTCTTTGGAATCTTTTCCCGTGTAGGTTATGACACAATGTTGAGTAGTCTTCTCTTGGTATTCTGTAGGTCTTTGGTGATTATATATTTCACGTGTGTTTGTATATCTCTGTTCACCTCAATATGTAATGTACCCAATCCTCACACGTTTCCATTTGGTGAACCTTAAGTTTTTGTACTGAATCTGTGATTGCCTTTCTCTGTGGAAGTATCTTCGTTTGTATCAATTTTTAGGTAACACCTCTATGTGGTATGATAGGATATGTGTCTTTCGCTTTCTCACTTACTCCAAGTTGCGTGATTACTTCTAGAGTCATCTATGGTGCTGCAAATGGCATTGCTTCATTTTATCGCTAGCTCATAATCCATCTGTACATGTAGCAGTTCTTCTTTGTCCACCCGTCTGTCGGTGGACTTTTTGGTGACTTCCATATCTTGGCTATTGTAATACTGGGCAATGCAGATTTGCCTGCCTCTTTCTTTCCAATTCTGTCTTCTTAGGTTATAGGTCCAGGAATAAGCCTCCGGATCATACGGTAGCTCAATGTTTACCTTATAACGGCACCTCCACTCTGCTCTCATGAGTGGCTCTCTCCAGGTTACATCCCACTTAAAGTGGAGGGTTTGCATTTCTCCACAGCACCTTCAGCATTTATTCTTTGTGGTTTTTTACTGATGGTTATTCTGACTGGTGTGAGCTGATACGTCTTTGTGGCTGAATTTGCATGTGTCTCATGATCCATTAAAACTGAGCTTTAAGGCAGGTCCTTTTCATTTTTCAGGCTGTGAGTACCGCTTAGTTCTTCAAAGTGTTTTCTTAAAGTATGTATGTCATAATTTTAAAATTTTTTGGCCATTACCTCCCTGAAGACATTTTGCGGTGACCATTAGCACAGGCTTAAACCTGCGTTTGCAGGTAACGGCCAGAGGGTGGCGGTCTTTCTACGTTCCCCATGCTGGTACTAGGGCAACAGGCCTTCCGGCCAGTGGTGTTCCTCGGTTATAAATTAGAGTGGAATGTGCCTGAAGAAACCCACAAATGCTGATGTCTCCTTACTTATGTTTGTCTTTTAAATTTACCTTATATTTATTATTGGAGCAATATTACATTGTGTACATGGAAGAGTTCTTCTTGGTGCATTCCTCTGTTGATGGACATTTTCATTGCTTCCAAATGTTGGCTATGGTCAATATGGCTGGAGTGCAGGATTGCCAGCCTGTGACGTTTTGATTCTCATTTTCTCAGGGGATAGGCCCAGCAGTGGGTATGACTGATTGACGGGTAGCTCAGTGTTTACCTTTTCAAGGCACTTCCATTGTGTTTTCATTAGTGGCTCTTACCACGTCCCCCTTAGGGCCGAGTGTACGCATTCCTCCACAGTCCCTTCAGCATTTATTTTTTGAAACATTTTTGCTGATGGCCATTCTGACTGCTGTGAGCTGATAGGTTTTTGTAATTTGGGTTTGCATGTCTTTAAAAATTCCTAAAATATATCATTTTCCCACACCTTTTTCTTTCCTCTTCTTTAAAGGAAAAGCTGTGAGTACCACATAGCTCTTGAAATTGTCTTCTTGGAAGGTTGCCCTCTTTTGAAATTTTTGCTCCATTTTTGATCCCAGGATTTATTTGGAGGGCAGGTGTCATTTACAGAATGGCAAGTTGGTGAATATTTAGTGACCTTTAGCAGTGGGTTGAAAGCTGCTGTTGTGGGAAATGGCCACAAGGAGGCAGCATTTCTCCATTCCCAAATCTGAGTACTAGGGCAGCAGAGCCTTTCTGGAAGTCGTGTTCCTAGGTTGTAAATTAGAATGGAATGTGCCAGGAGAAACCCCCATAAGTTTAGGTCTCATTACTTCTTGTTTTTGTTAATTTTTTTAATCGGGGTAAGGACTAGAATATTGTTTGTCCTAGGGGTACACAATCTGGTTCATTTGTACATTATATATGTCTACTCTACAGATCCTCTTCCCATGTAAAATATTACAGAGTGTTCTGTAGACCTCCCTTGCTATATGGTCGGTCGTTTTGAAATATGTATATAATATGTATTTGGATATGTATAGTAACACTAATCTCATTTATCCATTCCCCCCACCTTTCCTTTTAGATGAGCATAGTTGGTTTTCTAAGTCTGTGAGTGTCTTTCTCTGTGGAAATATGTTCATTTGTGTCAGTGATTAGATAACGCCTCTAAGGGATATCATAGGATATAGGTCTTTTGCTTTCCGACTTACCTCATGTTTTGTGATTATCTCCAGGCTCATCTCTGGTGCCTCAAAGAGCAGTGTTTCATTGTTTTCCATGGCTAATATTCCATTGTGTACATGGACTCCTTCTTCTTTATCCATTCACCTGTTGATGGACATTTTGGTTGCTTCCCATCTTGGCTATTTTGAATAAGGCTGCAGTGCAGCATTTGCAGCCTGTGTCTTTTCGATCCTGGTCTTCTCAGGTGAGAGGCCCAGTGGTGTGCCTGCTGGATTGAATGGTACCTCAGTTTTCACTTTTCAACGCAGTTCCTTTCGGTGGTCATTATTGGCTGTTAACCACTTTCCATCCCACCAGCACCTAGAGGTTACACAGTTCTCTACAACCCCGTCAGCATTGATTGTTGGTAGACTTTTTGCTGACGGTCAGTCGACAGGTGTGAGTTGGAACCTTTTGGTTGATTAGATTGCATGAGTCTAATAATTCCTGAGGTTGAGCTTTTACCCATTTTCCTGTTTTTTTGTTTAAAGAGAGTGAGGAATACTTACCTCTGCATACTATCTTCTTGAAACATTCGCCTGTTTTGAATTTCTTTTGTCCATTCCCCACCTGAGCACAATTTTTGACGGCAGGTGTCCTTTACAGCCCTGAGCCCTTGTGAATTTTAAGTGACCAGTAGCTGTGGGTTTAAAGCTGCTCTTGCGGGAAACGGCCACAAGGGGGCAGCATTTCTCCTTTACCAAATCTGGTCACTAGGGCAACAGAGCCTTAATGGAAGTCGTGTTCTAGGTTGTAAATTACAATGGAATGTGCCGGGAAAAAGCCCTTTAAGTTTATGTGTCATTCCTTCTTGTTTGTATTTTTAACAAAATTTTTATTCTTTATCACAGCAAATTCGATTACAATGGTTTGTTTGGTCTAGGTGTGCAAGACGTGGTTCCTTCACACATATACATATATCTATTCTTCTTTGGAATCTTTTCCCGTGTAGGTTATGACACAATGTTGAGTAGTCTTCTCTTGGTATTCTGTAGGTCTTTGGTGATTATATATTTCACGTGTGTTTGTATATCTCTGTTCACCTCAATATGGTAATGTACCCAATCCTCACACGTTTCCATTTGGTGAACCTTAAGTTTTTGTACTGAATCTGTGATTGCCTTTCTCTGTGGAAGTATCTTCGTTTGTATCAATTTTTAGGTAACACCTCTATGTGGTATGATAGGATATGTGTCTTTCGCTTTCTCACTTACTCCAAGTTGCGTGATTACTTCTAGAGTCATCTATGGTGCTGCAAATGGCATTGTTTCATTTTATCGCTAGCTCATAATCCATCTGTACATGTAGCAGATCTTCTTTGTCCACCCATCTGTCGGTGGACTTTTTGGTGACTTCCATATCTTGGCTATGGTAATACTTTGCAATGCAGATTTGCCTGCCTCTTTCTTTCCAATTCTGTCTTCTTAGGTTATAGGTCCAGGAATAAGCCTCTGGATCGTACGGTAGCTCAATGTTTACCTTTTAACGGCACCTCCACTCTGCTCTCATGAGTGGCTCTCTCCAGGTTACATCCCACTTAAAGTGGAGGGTTTGCATTTCTCCACAGCACCTTCAGCATTTATTCTTTGTGGTTTTTTACTGATGGTTATTCTGACTGGTGTGAGCTGATACGTCTTTGTGGCTGAATTTGCATGTGTCTCATGATCCATTAAAACTGAGCTTTAAGGCAGGTCCTTTTCATTTTTCAGGCTGTGAGTACCGCTTAGTTCTTCAAAGTGTTTTCTTAAAGTATGTATGTCATAATTTTAAAATTTTTTGGCCATTACCTCCCTGAAGACATTTTGCGGTGACCATTAGCACAGGCTTAAACCTGCGTTTGCAGGTAACGGCCAGAGGGTGGCGGTCTTTCTACGTTCCCCATGCTGGTACTAGGGCAACAGGCCTTCCGGCCAGTGGTGTTCCTCGGTTATAAATTAGAGTGGAATGTGCCTGAAGAAACCCACAAATGCTGATGTCTCCTTACTTATGTTTGTCTTTTAAATTTACCTTATATTTATTATTGGAGCAATATTACATTGTGTACATGGAAGAGTTCTTCTTGGTGCGTTCCTCTGTTGATGGACATTTTCATTGCTTCCAAATGTTGGCTATGGTCAATATGGCTGGAGTGCAGGATTGCCAGCCTGTGACGTTTTGATTCTCATTTTCTCAGGGGATAGGCCCAGCAGTGGGTATGACTGATTGACGGGTAGCTCAGTGTTTACCTTTTCAAGGCACTTCCATTGTGTTTTCATTAGTGGCTCTTACCACGTCCCCCTTAGGGCCGAGTGTACGCATTCCTCCACAGTCCCTTCAGCATTTATTTTTTGAAACATTTTTGCTGATGGCCATTCTGACTGCTGTGAGCTGATAGGTTTTTGTAATTTGGGTTTGCATGTCTTTAAAAATTCCTAAAATATATCATTTTCCCACACCTTTTTCTTTCCTCTTCTTTAAAGGAAAAGCTGTGAGTACCACATAGCTCTTGAAATTGTCTTCTTGGAAGGTTGCCCTCTTTTGAAATTTTTGCTCCATTTTTGATCCCAGGATTTATTTGGAGGGCAGGTGTCATTTACAGAATGGCAAGTTGGTGAATATTTAGTGACCTTTAGCAGTGGGTTGAAAGCTGCTGTTGTGGGAAATGGCCACAAGGAGGCAGCATTTCTCCATTCCCAAATCTGAGTACTAGGGCAGCAGAGCCTTTCTGGAAGTCGTGTTCCTAGGTTGTAAATTAGAATGGAATGTGCCAGGAGAAACCCCCATAAGTTTAGGTCTCATTACTTCTTGTTTTTGTTAATTTTTTTAATCGGGGTAAGGACTAGAATATTGTTTGTCCTAGGGGTACACAATCTGGTTCATTTGTACATTATATATGTCTACTCTACAGATCCTCTTCCCATGTAAAATATTACAGAGTGTTCTGTAGACCTCCCTTGCTATATGGTCGGTCGTTTTGAAATATGTATATAATATGTATTTGGATATGTATAGTAACACTAATCTCATTTATCCATTCCCCCCACCTTTCCTTTTAGATGAGCATAGTTGGTTTTCTAAGTCTGTGAGTGTCTTTCTCTGTGGAAATATGTTCATTTGTGTCAGTGATTAGATAACGCCTCTAAGGGATATCATAGGATATAGGTCTTTTGCTTTCCGACTTACCTCATGTTTTGTGATTATCTCCAGGCTCATCTCTGGTGCCTCAAAGAGCAGTGTTTCATTGTTTTCCATGGCTAATATTCCATTGTGTACATGGACTCCTTCTTCTTTATCCATTCACCTGTTGATGGACATTTTGGTTGCTTCCCATCTTGGCTATTTTGAATAAGGCTGCAGTGCAGCATTTGCAGCCTGTGTCTTTTCGATCCTGGTCTTCTCAGGTGAGAGGCCCAGTGGTGTGCCTGCTGGATTGAATGGTACCTCAGTTTTCACTTTTCAACGCAGTTCCTTTCGGTGGTCATTATTGGCTGTTAACCACTTTCCATCCCACCAGCACCTAGAGGTTACACAGTTCTCTACAACCCCGTCAGCATTTATTGTTGGTAGACTTTTTGCTGACGGTCAGTCGACAGGTGTGAGTTGGAACCTTTTGGTTGATTAGATTGCATGAGTCTAATAATTCCTGAGGTTGAGCTTTTACCCATTTTCCTGTTTTTTTGTTTAAAGAGAGTGAGGAATACTTACCTCTGCATACTATCTTCTTGAAACATTCGCCTGTTTTGAATTTCTTTTGTCCATTCCCCACCTGAGCACAATTTTTGACGGCAGGTGTCCTTTACAGCCCTGAGCCCTTGTGAATTTTAAGTGACCAGTAGCTGTGGGTTTAAAGCTGCTCTTGCGGGAAACGGCTACAAGGGGGCAGCATTTCTCCTTTACCAAATCTGGTCACTAGGGCAACAGAGCCTTAATGGAAGTCGTGTTCTAGGTTGTAAAGTACAATGGAATGTGCCGGGAAAAAGCCCTTTAAGTTTATGTGTCATTCCTTCTTGTTTGTATTTTTAACAAAATTTTTATTCTTTATCACAGCAAATTCGATTACAATGGTTTGTTTGGTCTAGGTGTGCAAGACGTGGTTCCTTCACACATATACATATATCTATTCTTCTTTGGAATCTTTTCCCGTTTAGGTTATGACACAATGTTGAGTAGTCTTCTCTTGGTATTCTGTAGGTCTTTGGTGATTATATATTTCACGTGTGTTTGTATATCTCTGTTCACCTCAATATGGTAATGTACCCAATCCTCACACGTTTCCATTTGGTGAACCTTAAGTTTTTGTACTGAATCTGTGATTGCCTTTCTCTGTGGAAGTATCTTCGTTTGTATCAATTTTTAGGTAACACCTCTATGTGGTATGATAGGATATGGGTCTTTCGTTTTCTCACTTACTCCAAGTTGCGTGATTACTTCTAGAGTCATCTATGGTGCTGCAAATGGCATTGCTTCATTTTATCGCTAGCTCATAATCCATCTGTACATGTAGCAGTTCTTCTTTGTCCACCCATCTGTCGGTGGACTTTTTGGTGACTTCCATATCTTGGCTATGGTAATACTGTGCAATGCAGATTTGCCTGCCTCTTTCTTTCCAATTCTGTCTTCTTAGGTTATAGGTCCAGGAATAAGCCTCTGGATCGTACGGTAGCTCAATGTTTACCTTTTAACGGCACCTCCACTCTGCTCTCATGAGTGGCTCTCTCCAGGTTACATCCCACTTAAAGTGGAGGGTTTGCATTTCTCCACAGCACCTTCAGCATTTATTCTTTGTGGTTTTTTACTGATGGTTATTCTGACTGGTGTGAGCTGATACGTCTTTGTGGCTGAATTTGCATGTGTCTCATGATCCATTAAAACTGAGCTTTAAGGCAGGTCCTTTTCATTTTTCAGGCTGTGAGTACAGCTTCGTTCTTCAAAGTGTTTTCTTAAAGTATGTATGTCATAATTTTAAAATTTTTTCGCCATTACCTCCCTGAAGACATTTTGCGGTGACCATTAGCACAGGCTTAAACCTGCGTTTGCAGGTAACGGCCAGAGGGTGGCGGTCTTTCTACGTTCCCCGTGCTGGTACTAGGGCAACAGGCCTTCCGGCCAGTGGTGTTCCTCGGTTATAAATTAGAGTGGAATGTGCCTGAAGAAACCCACAAATGCTGATGTCTCCTTACTTATGTTTGTCTTTTAAATTTACCTTATATTTATTATTGGAGCAATATTACATTGTGTACATGGAAGAGTTCTTCTTGGTGCGTTCCTCTGTTGATGGACATTTTCATTGCTTCCAAATGTTGGCTATGGTCAATATGGCTGGAGTGCAGGATTGCCAGCCTGTGACGTTTTGATTCTCATTTTCTCAGGGGATAGGCCCAGCAGTGGGTATGACTGATTGACGGGTAGCTCAGTGTTTACCTTTTCAAGGCACTTCCATTGTGTTTTCATTAGTGGCTCTTACCACGTCCCCCTTAGGGCCGAGTGTACGCATTCCTCCACAGTCCCTTCAGCATTTATTTTTTGAAACATTTTTGCTGATGGCCATTCTGACTGCTGTGAGCTGATAGGGTTTTGTAATTTGGGTTTGCATGTCTTTAAAAATTCCTAAAATATATCATTTTCCCACACCTTTTTCTTTCCTCTTTAAAGGAAAAGCTGTGAGTACCACATAGCTCTTGAAATTGTCCTCTTGGAAGGTTGCCCTCTTTTGAAATTTTTGCTCCATTTTTGATCCCAGGATTTATTTGGAGGGCAGGTGTCATTTACAGAATGGCAAGTTGGTGAATATTTAGTGACCTTTAGCAGTGGGTTGAAAGCTGCTGTTGTGGGAAATGGCCACAAGGAGGCAGCATTTCTCCATTCCCAAATCTGAGTACTAGGGCAGCAGAGCCTTTCTGGAAGTCGTGTTCCTAGGTTGTAAATTAGAATGGAATGTGCCAGGAGAAACCCCCATAAGTTTAGGTCTCATTACTTCTTGTTTTTGTTAATTTTTTTAATCGGGGTAAGGACTAGAATATTGTTTGTCCTAGGGGTACACAATCTGGTTCATTTGTACATTATATATGTCTACTCTACAGATCCTCTTCCCATGTAAAATATTACAGAGTGTTCTGTAGACCTCCCTTGCTATATGGTCGGTCGTTTTGAAATATGTATATAATATGTATTTGGATATGTATAGTAACACTAATCTCATTTATCCATTCCCCCCACCTTTCCTTTTAGATGAGCATAGTTGGTTTTCTAAGTCTGTGAGTGTCTTTCTCTGTGGAAATATGTTCATTTGTGTCAGTGATTAGATAACGCCTCTAAGGGATATCATAGGATATAGGTCTTTTGCTTTCCGACTTACCTCATGTTTTGTGATTATCTCCAGGCTCATCTCTGGTGCCTCAAAGAGCAGTGTTTCATTGTTTTCCATGGCTAATATTCCATTGTGTACATGGACTCCTTCTTCTTTATCCATTCACCTGTTGATGGACATTTTGGTTGCTTCCCATCTTGGCTATTTTGAATAAGGCTGCAGTGCAGCCTTTGCAGCCTGTGTCTTTTCGATCCTGGTCTTCTCAGGTGAGAGGCCCAGTGGTGTGCCTGCTGGATTGAATGGTACCTCAGTTTTCACTTTTCAACGCAGTTCCTTTCGGTGGTCATTATTGGCTGTTAACCACTTTCCATCCCACCAGCACCTAGAGGTTACACAGTTCTCTACAACCCCGTCAGCATTGATTGTTGGTAGACTTTTTGCTGACGGTCAGTCGACAGGTGTGAGTTGGAACCTTTTGGTTGATTAGATTGCATGAGTCTAATAATTCCTGAGGTTGAGCTTTTACCCATTTTCCTGTTTTTTTGTTTAAAGAGAGTGAGGAATACTTACCTCTGCATACTATCTTCTTGAAACATTCGCCTGTTTTGAATTTCTTTTGTCCATTCCCCACCTGAGCACAATTTTTGACGGCAGGTGTCCTTTACAGCCCTGAGCCCTTGTGAATTTTAAGTGACCAGTAGCTGTGGGTTTAAAGCTGCTCTTGCGGGAAACGGCCACAAGGGGGCAGCATTTCTCCTTTACCAAATCTGGTCACTAGGGCAACAGAGCCTTAATGGAAGTCGTGTTCTAGGTTGTAAAGTACAATGGAATGTGCCGGGAAAAAGCCCTTTAAGTTTATGTGTCATTCCTTCTTGTTTGTATTTTTAACAAAATTTTTATTCTTTATCACAGCAAATTCGATTACAATGGTTTGTTTGGTCTAGGTGTGCAAGACGTGGTTCCTTCACACATATACATATATCTATTCTTCTTTGGAATCTTTTCCCGTGTAGGTTATGACACAATGTTGAGTAGTCTTCTCTTGGTATTCTGTAGGTCTTTGGTGATTATATATTTCACGTGTGTTTGTATATCTCTGTTCACCTCAATATGTAATGTACCCAATCCTCACACGTTTCCATTTGGTGAACCTTAAGTTTTTGTACTGAATCTGTGATTGCCTTTCTCTGTGGAAGTATCTTCGTTTGTATCAATTTTTAGGTAACACCTCTATGTGGTATGATAGGATATGTGTCTTTCGCTTTCTCACTTACTCCAAGTTGCGTGATTACTTCTAGAGTCATCTATGGTGCTGCAAATGGCATTGCTTCATTTTATCGCTAGCTCATAATCCATCTGTACATGTAGCAGTTCTTCTTTGTCCACCCGTCTGTCGGTGGACTTTTTGGTGACTTCCATATCTTGGCTATTGTAATACTGGGCAATGCAGATTTGCCTGCCTCTTTCTTTCCAATTCTGTCTTCTTAGGTTATAGGTCCAGGAATAAGCCTCCGGATCATACGGTAGCTCAATGTTTACCTTATAACGGCACCTCCACTCTGCTCTCATGAGTGGCTCTCTCCAGGTTACATCCCACTTAAAGTGGAGGGTTTGCATTTCTCCACAGCACCTTCAGCATTTATTCTTTGTGGTTTTTTACTGATGGTTATTCTGACTGGTGTGAGCTGATACGTCTTTGTGGCTGAATTTGCATGTGTCTCATGATCCATTAAAACTGAGCTTTAAGGCAGGTCCTTTTCATTTTTCAGGCTGTGAGTACCGCTTAGTTCTTCAAAGTGTTTTCTTAAAGTATGTATGTCATAATTTTAAAATTTTTTGGCCATTACCTCCCTGAAGACATTTTGCGGTGACCATTAGCACAGGCTTAAACCTGCGTTTGCAGGTAACGGCCAGAGGGTGGCGGTCTTTCTACGTTCCCCATGCTGGTACTAGGGCAACAGGCCTTCCGGCCAGTGGTGTTCCTTGGTTATAAATTAGAGTGGAATGTGCCTGAAGAAACCCACAAATGCTGATGTCTCCTTACTTATGTTTGTCTTTTAAATTTACCTTATATTTATTATTGGAGCAATATTACATTGTGTACATGGAAGAGTCCTTCTTGGTGCGTTCCTCTGTTGATGGACATTTTCATTGCTTCCAAATGTTGGCTATGGTCAATATGGCTGGAGTGCAGGATTGCCAGCCTGTGACGTTTTGATTCTCATTTTCTCAGGGGATAGGCCCAGCAGTGGGTATGACTGATTGACGGGTAGCTCAGTGTTTACCTTTTCAAGGCACTTCCATTGTGTTTTCATTAGTGGCTCTTACCACGTCCCCCTTAGGGCCGAGTGTACGCATTCCTCCACAGTCCCTTCAGCATTTATTTTTTGAAACATTTTTGCTGATGGCCATTCTGACTGCTGTGAGCTGATAGGTTTTTGTAATTTGGGTTTGCATGTCTTTAAAAATTCCTAAAATATATCATTTTCCCACACCTTTTTCTTTCCTCTTCTTTAAAGGAAAAGCTGTGAGTACCACATAGCTCTTGAAATTGTCCTCTTGGAAGGTTGCCCTCTTTTGAAATTTTTGCTCCATTTTTGATCCCAGGATTTATTTGGAGGGCAGGTGTCATTTACAGAATGGCAAGTTGGTGAATATTTAGTGACCTTTAGCAGTGGGTTGAAAGCTGCTGTTGTGGGAAATGGCCACAAGGAGGCAGCATTTCTCCATTCCCAAATCTGAGTACTAGGGCAGCAGAGCCTTTCTGGAAGTCGTGTTCCTAGGTTGTAAATTAGAATGGAATGTGCCAGGAGAAACCCCCATAAGTTTAGGTCTCATTACTTCTTGTTTTTGTTAATTTTTTTAATCGGGGTAAGGACTAGAATATTGTTTGTCCTAGGGGTACACAATCTGGTTCATTTGTACATTATATATGTCTACTCTACAGATCCTCTTCCCATGTAAAATATTACAGAGTGTTCTGTAGACCTCCCTTGCTATATGGTCGGTCGTTTTGAAATATGTATATAATATGTATTTGGATATGTATAGTAACACTAATCTCATTTATCCATTCCCCCCACCTTTCCTTTTAGATGAGCATAGTTGGTTTTCTAAGTCTGTGAGTGTCTTTCTCTGTGGAAATATGTTCATTTGTGTCAGTGATTAGATAACGCCTCTAAGGGATATCATAGGATATAGGTCTTTTGCTTTCCGACTTACCTCATGTTTTGTGATTATCTCCAGGCTCATCTCTGGTGCCTCAAAGAGCAGTGTTTCATTGTTTTCCATGGCTAATATTCCATTGTGTACATGGACTCCTTCTTCTTTATCCATTCACCTGTTGATGGACATTTTGGTTGCTTCCCATCTTGGCTATTTTGAATAAGGCTGCAGTGCAGCATTTGCAGCCTGTGTCTTTTCGATCCTGGTCTTCTCAGGTGAGAGGCCCAGTGGTGTGCCTGCTGGATTGAATGGTACCTCAGTTTTCACTTTTCAACGCAGTTCCTTTCGGTGGTCATTATTGGCTGTTAACCACTTTCCATCCCACCAGCACCTAGAGGTTACACAGTTCTCTACAACCCCGTCAGCATTTATTGTTGGTAGACTTTTTGCTGACGGTCAGTCGACAGGTGTGAGTTGGAACCTTTTGGTTGATTAGATTGCATGAGTCTAATAATTCCTGAGGTTGAGCTTTTACCCATTTTCCTGTTTTTTTGTTTAAAGAGAGTGAGGAATACTTACCTCTGCATACTATCTTCTTGAAACATTCGCCTGTTTTGAATTTCTTTTGTCCATTCCCCACCTGAGCACAATTTTTGACGGCAGGTGTCCTTTACAGCCCTGAGCCCTTGTGAATTTTAAGTGACCAGTAGCTGTGGGTTTAAAGCTGCTCTTGCGGGAAACGGCCACAAGGGGGCAGCATTTCTCCTTTACCAAATCTGGTCACTAGGGCAACAGAGCCTTAATGGAAGTCGTGTTCTAGGTTGTAAATTACAATGGAATGTGCCGGGAAAAAGCCCTTTAAGTGTATGTGTCATTCCTTCTTGTTTGTATTTTTAACAAAATTTTTATTCTTTATCACAGCAAATTCGATTACAATGGTTTGTTTGGTCTAGGTGTGCAAGACGTGGTTCCTTCACACATATACATATATCTATTCTTCTTTGGAATCTTTTCCCGTGTAGGTTATGACACAATGTTGAGTAGTCTTCTCTTGGTATTCTGTAGGTCTTTGGTGATTATATATTTCACGTGTGTTTGTATATCTCTGTTCACCTCAATATGGTAATGTACCCAATCCTCACACGTTTCCATTTGGTGAACCTTAAGTTTTTGTACTGAATCTGTGATTGCCTTTCTCTGTGGAAGTATCTTCGTTTGTATCAATTTTTAGGTAACACCTCTATGTGGTATGATAGGATATGTGTCTTTCGCTTTCTCACTTACTCCAAGTTGCGTGATTACTTCTAGAGTCATCTATGGTGCTGCAAATGGCATTGTTTCATTTTATCGCTAGCTCATAATCCATCTGTACATGTAGCAGATCTTCTTTGTCCACCCATCTGTCGGTGGACTTTTTGGTGACTTCCATATCTTGGCTATGGTAATACTGTGCAATGCAGATTTGCCTGCCTCTTTCTTTCCAATTCTGTCTTCTTAGGTTATAGGTCCAGGAATAAGCCTCTGGATCGTACGGTAGCTCAATGTTTACCTTTTAACGGCACCTCCACTCTGCTCTCATGAGTGGCTCTCTCCAGGTTACATCCCACTTAAAGTGGAGGGTTTGCATTTCTCCACAGCACCTTCAGCATTTATTCTTTGTGGTTTTTTACTGATGGTTATTCTGACTGGTGTGAGCTGATACGTCTTTGTGGCTGAATTTGCATGTGTCTCATGATCCATTAAAACTGAGCTTTAAGGCAGGTCCTTTTCATTTTTCAGGCTGTGAGTACCGCTTAGTTCTTCAAAGTGTTTTCTTAAAGTATGTATGTCATAATTTTAAAATTTTTTGGCCATTACCTCCCTGAAGACATTTTGCGGTGACCATTAGCACAGGCTTAAACCTGCGTTTGCAGGTAACGGCCAGAGGGTGGCGGTCTTTCTACGTTCCCCATGCTGGTACTAGGGCAACAGGCCTTCCGGCCAGTGGTGTTCCTCGGTTATAAATTAGAGTGGAATGTGCCTGAAGAAACCCACAAATGCTGATGTCTCCTTACTTATGTTTGTCTTTTAAATTTACCTTATATTTATTATTGGAGCAATATTACATTGTGTACATGGAAGAGTTCTTCTTGGTGCGTTCCTCTGTTGATGGACATTTTCATTGCTTCCAAATGTTGGCTATGGTCAATATGGCTGGAGTGCAGGATTGCCAGCCTGTGACGTTTTGATTCTCATTTTCTCAGGGGATAGGCCCAGCAGTGGGTATGACTGATTGACGGGTAGCTCAGTGTTTACCTTTTCAAGGCACTTCCATTGTGTTTTCATTAGTGGCTCTTACCACGTCCCCCTTAGGGCCGAGTGTACGCATTCCTCCACAGTCCCTTCAGCATTTATTTTTTGAAACATTTTTGCTGATGGCCATTCTGACTGCTGTGAGCTGATAGGTTTTTGTAATTTGGGTTTGCATGTCTTTAAAAATTCCTAAAATATATCATTTTCCCACACCTTTTTCTTTCCTCTTCTTTAAAGGAAAAGCTGTGAGTACCACATAGCTCTTGAAATTGTCCTCTTGGAAGGTTGCCCTCTTTTGAAATTTTTGCTCCATTTTTGATCCCAGGATTTATTTGGAGGGCAGGTGTCATTTACAGAATGGCAAGTTGGTGAATATTTAGTGACCTTTAGCAGTGGGTTGAAAGCTGCTGTTGTGGGAAATGGCCACAAGGAGGCAGCATTTCTCCATTCCCAAATCTGAGTACTAGGGCAGCAGAGCCTTTCTGGAAGTCGTGTTCCTACGTTGTAAATTAGAATGGAATGTGCCAGGAGAAACCCCCATAAGTTTAGGTCTCATTACTTCTTGTTTTTGTTAATTTTTTTAATCGGGGTAAGGACTAGAATATTGTTTGTCCTAGGGGTACACAATCTGGTTCATTTGTACATTATATATGTCTACTCTACAGATCCTCTTCCCATGTAAAATATTACAGAGTGTTCTGTAGACCTCCCTTGCTATATGGTCGGTCGTTTTGAAATATGTATATAATATGTATTTGGATATGTATAGTAACACTAATCTCATTTATCCATTCCCCCCACCTTTCCTTTTAGATGAGCATAGTTGGTTTTCTAAGTCTGTGAGTGTCTTTCTCTGTGGAAATATGTTCATTTGTGTCAGTGATTAGATAACGCCTCTAAGGGATATCATAGGATATAGGTCTTTTGCTTTCCGACTTACCTCATGTTTTGTGATTATCTCCAGGCTCATCTCTGGTGCCTCAAAGAGCAGTGTTTCATTGTTTTCCATGGCTAATATTCCATTGTGTACATGGACTCCTTCTTCTTTATCCATTCACCTGTTGATGGACATTTTGGTTGCTTCCCATCTTGGCTATTTTGAATAAGGCTGCAGTGCAGCATTTGCAGCCTGTGTCTTTTCGATCCTGGTCTTCTCAGGTGAGAGGCCCAGTGGTGTGCCTGCTGGATTGAATGGTACCTCAGTTTTCACTTTTCAACGCAGTTCCTTTCGGTGGTCATTATTGGCTGTTAACCACTTTCCATCCCACCAGCACCTAGAGGTTACACAGTTCTCTACAACCCCGTCAGCATTTATTGTTGGTAGACTTTTTGCTGACGGTCAGTCGACAGGTGTGAGTTGGAACCTTTTGGTTGATTAGATTGCATGAGTCTAATAATTCCTGAGGTTGAGCTTTTACCCATTTTCCTGTTTTTTTGTTTAAAGAGAGTGAGGAATACTTACCTCTGCATACTATCTTCTTGAAACATTCGCCTGTTTTGAATTTCTTTTGTCCATTCCCCACCTGAGCACAATTTTTGACGGCAGGTGTCCTTTACAGCCCTGAGCCCTTGTGAATTTTAAGTGACCAGTAGCTGTGGGTTTAAAGCTGCTCTTGCGGGAAACGGCCACAAGGGGGCAGCATTTCTCCTTTACCAAATCTGGTCACTAGGGCAACAGAGCCTTAATGGAAGTCGTGTTCTAGGTTGTAAAGTACAATGGAATGTGCCGGGAAAAAGCCCTTTAAGTTTATGTGTCATTCCTTCTTGTTTGTATTTTTAACAAAATTTTTATTCTTTATCACAGCAAATTCGATTACAATGGTTTGTTTGGTCTAGGTGTGCAAGACGTGGTTCCTTCACACATATACATATATCTATTCTTCTTTGGAATCTTTTCCCGTTTAGGTTATGACACAATGTTGAGTAGTCTTCTCTTGGTATTCTGTAGGTCTTTGGTGATTATATATTTCACGTGTGTTTGTATATCTCTGTTCACCTCAATATGGTAATGTACCCAATCCTCACACGTTTCCATTTGGTGAACCTTAAGTTTTTGTACTGAATCTGTGATTGCCTTTCTCTGTGGAAGTATCTTCGTTTGTATCAATTTTTAGGTAACACCTCTATGTGGTATGATAGGATATGGGTCTTTCGTTTTCTCACTTACTCCAAGTTGCGTGATTACTTCTAGAGTCATCTATGGTGCTGCAAATGGCATTGCTTCATTTTATCGCTAGCTCATAATCCATCTGTACATGTAGCAGTTCTTCTTTGTCCACCCATCTGTCGGTGGACTTTTTGGTGACTTCCATATCTTGGCTATGGTAATACTGTGCAATGCAGATTTGCCTGCCTCTTTCTTTCCAATTCTGTCTTCTTAGGTTATAGGTCCAGGAATAAGCCTCTGGATCGTACGGTAGCTCAATGTTTACCTTTTAACGGCACCTCCACTCTGCTCTCATGAGTGGCTCTCTCCAGGTTACATCCCACTTAAAGTGGAGGGTTTGCATTTCTCCACAGCACCTTCAGCATTTATTCTTTGTGGTTTTTTACTGATGGTTATTCTGACTGGTGTGAGCTGATACGTCTTTGTGGCTGAATTTGCATGTGTCTCATGATCCATTAAAACTGAGCTTTAAGGCAGGTCCTTTTCATTTTTCAGGCTGTGAGTACAGCTTCGTTCTTCAAAGTGTTTTCTTAAAGTATGTATGTCATAATTTTAAATTTTTTCGCCATTACCTCCCTGAAGACATTTTGCGGTGACCATTAGCACAGGCTTAAACCTGCGTTTGCAGGTAACGGCCAGAGGGTGGCGGTCTTTCTACGTTCCCCGTGCTGGTACTAGGGCAACAGGCCTTCCGGCCAGTGGTGTTCCTCGGTTATAAATTAGAGTGGAATGTGCCTGAAGAAACCCACAAATGCTGATGTCTCCTTACTTATGTTTGTCTTTTAAATTTACCTTATATTTATTATTGGAGCAATATTACATTGTGTACATGGAAGAGTTCTTCTTGGTGCGTTCCTCTGTTGATGGACATTTTCATTGCTTCCAAATGTTGGCTATGGTCAATATGGCTGGAGTGCAGGATTGCCAGCCTGTGACGTTTTGATTCTCATTTTCTCAGGGGATAGGCCCAGCAGTGGGTATGACTGATTGACGGGTAGCTCAGTGTTTACCTTTTCAAGGCACTTCCATTGTGTTTTCATTAGTGGCTCTTACCACGTCCCCCTTAGGGCCGAGTGTACGCATTCCTCCACAGTCCCTTCAGCATTTATTTTTTGAAACATTTTTGCTGATGGCCATTCTGACTGCTGTGAGCTGATAGGGTTTTGTAATTTGGGTTTGCATGTCTTTAAAAATTCCTAAAATATATCATTTTCCCACACCTTTTTCTTTCCTCTTTAAAGGAAAAGCTGTGAGTACCACATAGCTCTTGAAATTGTCCTCTTGGAAGGTTGCCCTCTTTTGAAATTTTTGCTCCATTTTTGATCCCAGGATTTATTTGGAGGGCAGGTGTCATTTACAGAATGGCAAGTTGGTGAATATTTAGTGACCTTTAGCAGTGGGTTGAAAGCTGCTGTTGTGGGAAATGGCCACAAGGAGGCAGCATTTCTCCATTCCCAAATCTGAGTACTAGGGCAGCAGAGCCTTTCTGGAAGTCGTGTTCCTAGGTTGTAAATTAGAATGGAATGTGCCAGGAGAAACCCCCATAAGTTTAGGTCTCATTACTTCTTGTTTTTGTTAATTTTTTTAATCGGGGTAAGGACTAGAATATTGTTTGTCCTAGGGGTACACAATCTGGTTCATTTGTACATTATATATGTCTACTCTACAGATCCTCTTCCCATGTAAAATATTACAGAGTGTTCTGTAGACCTCCCTTGCTATATGGTCGGTCGTTTTGAAATATGTATATAATATGTATTTGGATATGTATAGTAACACTAATCTCATTTATCCATTCCCCCCACCTTTCCTTTTAGATGAGCATAGTTGGTTTTCTAAGTCTGTGAGTGTCTTTCTCTGTGGAAATATGTTCATTTGTGTCAGTGATTAGATAACGCCTCTAAGGGATATCATAGGATATAGGTCTTTTGCTTTCCGACTTACCTCATGTTTTGTGATTATCTCCAGGCTCATCTCTGGTGCCTCAAAGAGCAGTGTTTCATTGTTTTCCATGGCTAATATTCCATTGTGTACATGGACTCCTTCTTCTTTATCCATTCACCTGTTGATGGACATTTTGGTTGCTTCCCATCTTGGCTATTTTGAATAAGGCTGCAGTGCAGCCTTTGCAGCCTGTGTCTTTTCGATCCTGGTCTTCTCAGGTGAGAGGCCCAGTGGTGTGCCTGCTGGATTGAATGGTACCTCAGTTTTCACTTTTCAACGCAGTTCCTTTCGGTGGTCATTATTGGCTGTTAACCACTTTCCATCCCACCAGCACCTAGAGGTTACACAGTTCTCTACAACCCCGTCAGCATTGATTGTTGGTAGACTTTTTGCTGACGGTCAGTCGACAGGTGTGAGTTGGAACCTTTTGGTTGATTAGATTGCATGAGTCTAATAATTCCTGAGGTTGAGCTTTTACCCATTTTCCTGTTTTTTTGTTTAAAGAGAGTGAGGAATACTTACCTCTGCATACTATCTTCTTGAAACATTCGCCTGTTTTGAATTTCTTTTGTCCATTCCCCACCTGAGCACAATTTTTGACGGCAGGTGTCCTTTACAGCCCTGAGCCCTTGTGAATTTTAAGTGACCAGTAGCTGTGGGTTTAAAGCTGCTCTTGCGGGAAACGGCCACAAGGGGGCAGCATTTCTCCTTTACCAAATCTGGTCACTAGGGCAACAGAGCCTTAATGGAAGTCGTGTTCTAGGTTGTAAAGTACAATGGAATGTGCCGGGAAAAAGCCCTTTAAGTTTATGTGTCATTCCTTCTTGTTTGCTATTTTTAACAAAATTTTTATTCTTTATCACAGCAAATTCGATTACAATGGTTTGTTTGGTCTAGGTGTGCAAGACGTGGTTCCTTCACACATATACATATATCTATTCTTCTTTGGAATCTTTTCCCGTGTAGGTTATGACACAATGTTGAGTAGTCTTCTCTTGGTATTCTGTAGGTCTTTGGTGATTATATATTTCACGTGTGTTTGTATATCTCTGTTCACCTCAATATGTAATGTACCCAATCCTCACACGTTTCCATTTGGTGAACCTTAAGTTTTTGTACTGAATCTGTGATTGCCTTTCTCTGTGGAAGTATCTTCGTTTGTATCAATTTTTAGGTAACACCTCTATGTGGTATGATAGGATATGTGTCTTTCGCTTTCTCACTTACTCCAAGTTGCGTGATTACTTCTAGAGTCATCTATGGTGCTGCAAATGGCATTGCTTCATTTTATCGCTAGCTCATAATCCATCTGTACATGTAGCAGTTCTTCTTTGTCCACCCGTCTGTCGGTGGACTTTTTGGTGACTTCCATATCTTGGCTATTGTAATACTGGGCAATGCAGATTTGCTGCCTCTTTCTTTCCAATTCTGTCTTCTTAGGTTATAGGTCCAGGAATAAGCCTCCGGATCATACGGTAGCTCAATGTTTACCTTATAACGGCACCTCCACTCTGCTCTCATGAGTGGCTCTCTCCAGGTTACATCCCACTTAAAGTGGAGGGTTTGCATTTCTCCACAGCACCTTCAGCATTTATTCTTTGTGGTTTTTTACTGATGGTTATTCTGACTGGTGTGAGCTGATACGTCTTTGTGGCTGAATTTGCATGTGTCTCATGATCCATTAAAACTGAGCTTTAAGGCAGA